>NW_016190750.1:0-3700 GCF_001687245.7 Rhagoletis zephyria | reverse complement strand
GTGAGGCATTTAGTGTTGAAATAAAAAAATTAAAAATGGTAAAAACTGTTAAGCATTTTTTTAATTGAATTTTAATTAATAATAAAAAATCACAAAAAAATTATTTTTAACAAAACATAAATCTAGCACTTTCCCACCTTTTCCCCTCCTTTTTCCTCTTCTCCTTTAATTGCTCCAAGCATTTTAGGCAAACGGGTATTCTCCTTCACCACCTTCTGATCACAGGAAAAGCTTTGCAGAAAGACTTTCTTTTCTAGGGCAAAGTTTCGATTAATGGTCACCGCGCAGAGGAACTGCCGCTTGACGATGCAGTTGAAGATGCAGCCCGCCTTGCGGCAGGTGGCCTCGTAAAAGTCAAAGGTGGCTTGGTAGTTTAGTCCATTGACCAGCTGTTTGCTGGCCGAGTGAATCGGNGAAGTACTCGCCGTTGTTGTTGTCCCCCTGATTCTGGTTTCCCGCATTGAGGATGGGCAGGTAGACGGACTCGACGAGGCGCAGCGATTCCAGCAGTCCTGAGTCGTTCACCGGAATTGGCTCCCATTGGCCGGGTTGCTGCGCTAGAGACACTGCTGGCGTAGTGAAAGCAAAAAAGGTGCCACAAAGTGCTAGAAATAAAAGTGAGAAGGATTGTTTCATGATTTTTTAAAACTTTTTTTTAAGTTTTTTTGATTTGAAAAATTGGCTGTCTGTAGCTTAGAAGTTTAATTTGTTTGGTTTTTATACTTTTTAGTCAACGACATTAAAGTGCCATTTTTAATCAAAACTTATTAGATTTTGTAGTTTTCCGTTTAACTTTAAAAAATTTTTGTTAACAGTTTTATTTTAGCTGTAAAATCAGCAGTTCAGGGTCAAACACTAAAAAAACTTATTATAAAAATAATGCCCAAAAGGAATTAGTTGTAAAAAAACTAAAAATTTTTACAATTTATTAAGAATTTTTTCATTTACTAAAAACCAATATGTTTTAAAAATTTTTGTATTGCTAGTAATCTAAATCATGTTCAAAAAACGTTTTTTACTACCATTACTGTTTTGAATTTAATTATTTAATAAAATAATTAATTATTTTTTAATTTATGTAATGCGAACCATCTCACGCTTTATTTATTTTTTAAAATCTAATAAAAAAAGTTGAAAAACAAACAAATTTTTAGCTATAAAAGAACCGCGTCAACAACAAGCTAAAATCATCAAAACAACAACCGCTCCTCAAAACCTCAAACTTTGCAAAACCTTTAAAACTTTGAAAATGATAAAAATTAAACAAGTTTTTACTAATCTTTCCTTTCTATTCCTTTGCAGCTTTCTGCTTTTGGCCCTAGTTCAGCCATCAGTGCAGAAGGGGCTCAATGCCAAGTCGGCATTGCTCGCCCGTGGAGAGCGCCATCCAATCTCTCTGAGGGACCCCGGTTTACGCGAAGCTGTGAAGGCGGTGAAAGAGGAGATTTTCGTTAACTGCTCTGATTATAGTTATCTTAAGCTCGTTAAAGCTGATGCGCGCACTGATGATCCGATCCGCTACTGGGCCACTGTTATTCTCACTGACTTTACACAGGACTTTGTGGAGCCACCTGAAGAGAGCCGCTGTGAGGTGGTAATTGATAAGCTTCTCGGCCCAAAAGACTATCACCTCAGCAGCATCAACTGTACTGCAATTTTTGAGGAAACGCTGCTTTATTTGAACAGCAAAAAATCAAAAGAAGAAAAATTTACTGTGGTTTTACCCTAAATATGGTAAAGGGTTTGGTAATTTAATGTGAAAAAAAAATCAGAGACAGAAATGTTGAATCTTTAAACTTAAAAGTTTTTAAAATGATTTTAATAAAAACCAAAAAAATAAACAAATTCACATAAAATTCAGAAGTTTTTTAGGCTGTAACTTTTACTTAGCATTTTCCCACTTTTTCTCCTTCTCCTTCTCCTTCTCCTTCACTACCGGTTGCTCCAAAAACCGGAAAAATCGGCGTATTTTTTTTCACTACCATTTGATCACAGGAAAAGTTCCTTAGTAAAACCTTCTTGTTTGCCTGGTCAAATTCTCGATGAATGGTGGCCGTGCAAAGAAACTTCCGCTTGACTTTGCAGCTAATCACGCAGCCCGCTTTAGTGCAAGTTTTCTCGTAAAGGTCAAAAGTGGCTCGGTAGTTTAGTCCCTCAACTAGCTGTTTTTCGGCCGAATAGATTCGCCCTCTGCTGAAATTTACGCTTTTCTTGACGTCCACCTGATTGTATCCAGGATTGAAGATGGACTGGTAGGCAGATTCGACAAGGTGCAGCGATTCCCGCAGTCTTTTGTCGTTCACCGGAATTGGCTCAAATTGTCCAGGTTGTTGCGCAGAAGACACTGGCGTGGTGGAGGCAAAGAAGGTGCCATAAAGTGCTAGAAATAAAAGAAAAATAAATTGTTTCATGATGTTGAGAGTTTTTTTTTTGTTTGAAAAGTTAGCTGTATGTAGCTTAGAAGTTTATTGTGTTTGATTTTTATATTTTTTACCAACGACATTGAACACCTATTTTTAGTCAAAATTAATTAAATTCAGCCCTTTTCTAGTTAATTTTTTCCAAACTTTAGTTTAATTTAAAACAGTATCAGTTTTCTTTAAAAAAATGAAAAACTCAAGGATTCACGTAAAACACACACTTAATTGTTTTTCTAGTCCGTCTCATCGTCCTTGTTGCAATCGCGTTCCTCCACCCGGTTAGTTCCATTGGGGAAGATGAGAATTTCGGCCTGGCAAAACTGCGCATCGTAGCAGTGCTTTCCAAAGCGTTTGCCACATTTAGGGTGACGGTGCACCTTGACTCCCACCCGGTAGGTTAGCTTGCTGCTCACCTTAAGCTGGGCGTACATGATATCGACAACCTTGAAGGGCAGATTCTGGACAATCGCCTTCTCATTGTCCTTCAGCGCTCGCCACAGGCCCGAATCGTCCTGGGGAATGTCGTGCAGAGAATGGTTACCTGGCCAGTGGTGAGAGTACTTGCAGCTAACTTGGTTCAAAGAAAGGAAACAGGTAAACATCATAATAAAAAAGAGGAAAATGGTTGAGGTCATTTTGACAGTGTAAAATTGATGTTGTTTTTGTTTTTTTAAATTAAAATATAAAAACTACTTGTTGTTGTATTTAGTTTTTATAACCCGTCACTTTTTCAGTCAACCAGCAAGGCATTCAATTTTAACCTTTTAATTAAAATATTATTTTGAAACTTGATTTGTTTTTTTTGTAGTTGCGAAATCTCCTATGTTTTTACACAAAATAGGTTGTGTACAAAAAACATTAAAACAGTTGTTTGGCAATTTTTTTATAAAAAAATTTTGCAATTAAGCTATTAGTTAAAAAAATTAATTTTAATTAAAAATTTTCAGCCTATCCCTAAAAAAATGATTTTTCTCTCTCTATTTCTCTGCACCGACTCTTTTCGCTCTAGAAAATACACCGTTAAAGATATCGAAAAACGGTTTCACCAGTAAAACGAGATAAATGGCATCTTTCTAATGGTACCAAACTCGAGTTGATCAGATGACCGGAAGTAGCTTATCTGATCATAGTCACTTTTTAAAACAGCCAAATTAAATACTAAATGAACTCCGATAAGATTTTGGATTGCGCCATTAGATTCCTCGCCCCTTAATTGGTTTGTGCCTAATTTGGTTTTTCTCAAAACCTTATGGTTTACTAGAAAACCCAAAAAGTTTGGA
>NW_016190749.1:0-3700 GCF_001687245.7 Rhagoletis zephyria | reverse complement strand
CTCATGATCCACTGATCGGATCTCAACCAGATTAGTATGGGACCACCTCTGAGACACTACCTTTCCGATGCAAAAAGAAATCGGTTGACGTGGTCCAAAGTTATGCGGTAACATACATAAAAAAAAAAAAAATGAACAGTCCAGCGCCTTCGTCTTGGTCTGCAGGCTGTATCGGAGATACAGCCGCTATATTTAAACGTAGAATACGTGGTATGGTTAAGAGCATATCCAAGTCAAAAACGAAATCACACACTAAGAAAAACCAACAAAATATCGATTATATCGATAAGTCCCGAGAATCCCTAAAATCCCGAAATAGTTCCGAGATTGAGTCTCTGTGCCTTTATCTATATCCTTTTCTCTACAACTACCTTTATTTTAATCTTTCTTCCTCTATCTATATATATATATATATTTTTTTTATATGGGAATTGAAGTCGGTTTTTTTTGCTAAAAATTACTTGTTTACATGAATATTTATAAAAGTATAGTAAAACATATTATAATAACAAAAGCACGAAAAGTGAAAATCTTTAAAGGATTATTTTATAGGCAAATNTAGTAAAACATATTATAATAACAAAAGCACGAAAAGTGAAAATCTTTAAAGGATTATTTTATAGGCAAATTTTGAGTCGTTCAAAACGAAAACAATACCCTTTTTTTGTTGTTTGGTACTTTTCGCAGTTATATATCAAAAATCGACGTCATGAATCGACGTAAACGACGAGTTATAAAGGCGACGAATCTTTGGCTCAAAATTTACTGTAATGATATATCTCCTTTATCGAATTTTTAAACTAATGAAAAAAGTTATCGAATAAAACTGCGTATTTGATTGAAAATCTCACTTTTTTCGACTTTGACGACAAAATGCAAATGGTCGCCTGTAGCACTAATAATTTTCATTGAAGTCGCCACAAGTTATATATTTTGGAAGAGGCACATCAAAACCCTTCGATATGTTAGTCGTTTACGTTGATTGGGAGATTTGTGCATGAGATATTGAAGAAAAGCTACGAAAAGTACCAAAAAACACTTTTTTGAAAAAAACCATCCATTGTCCGATAATTTTAAAATAACGATGAAAATGCGGGACAAATGCAGGACACCTGGAAAAAATCAGTACATTTTCAGGTTTTTCAGGTTTGAAAAACTACGCAGGACCGACCTTTGAAAAACAGTACGGTCCTGCAAAAAACAGAACGGATGGTCACCGTAGCTATAACTATACATAAATGCGTGGTAACCTCACCAGCGCAAGTTCATAAATACATACATACATATATGTACTTACACTCACACGCACTCACAATTAACAATAATTCACATAGTCTTAAGCAAGGAAATTTTTCAAAATTACTCTATCTATAAAGGCTGTTTACATAAATTACGGAACTCAAAGCGGTGAAGTAGTAATGCAGTTTGTATTCATGTATTTTTAATATATAAATTTTTAATTAGTTCGCTTTTAATTTGTGGTAGTGGTGGATGGTAGTAGTTGGTATTATGAAAAACAAAAACATTTCGCATGGCGTAATAAATAACTTCCTCTGGAGGCATACTAATGTGGAAGTTCATAAAAGTTCACAAGCAGCTGCATTNTCATTCATTTTGTTAAAGGGCATTTTCGCGATGCTGGTATTTGTAGTCTTTTGTGCGGAATTAAGGTTGGCGGATGTGAAATGTTAATAGCGCTTTGCAGTGGTTTTTATTATATTCTATGTAGAAAAATATATGTACTTGCTATGTAAAAATACTCTGTTTTTATTTTTCAAAATAATAAATTTCATGTTCATCGAAAAGTTTCCATTTTAAATGTTTGGGTTCCTACTTCAGAGGAAATAATCGGGGTCGATACAAAAACAGTACCACTGCGAACCCGCTTCACTAAATATGTCTTCTACAGAGCCCTCGATGTAGGCAGCCACTACAACCTAATTTAACTCGACGCAATCGCAGTAGATATTGGCTAAGCTCAGTGAAGTGCAAATCAATTTTTGAAAGAACTTGGCTGCTGCGGATATTCATTGAGGGATGTAGATTTCAATGCACAATTTTGACATATTTTGAGATTAATAATCCCAAATGCGAAAAATTTTCAAACAAAGTTTAAGAGAATAGCTTCAATATTTGAAACATTCTATTTTTAAAATTTCAAGTACGCTTACAAAAATCTGCTGGCGTCCTGAAAGGAAATTATGGCTTAGATAGATGCAAGCATTTTGTAATACAAATAGTTTGAAAGATTTTGTTTATTCTGGCACGAAAGTCTTACCAAAAAAGCTCCCTTGCCAACTTTCGCGGTGAAAAGCACAATTCCAAACGACGGACAATGAATATCATTTTGTTCGCGCTGCAGCAACAGGCACAATAGCCAAATGAGCAAAGCACTGGCTTGCAATTCGAGAGATCCGAGGCTCGAATCATCGGGAAGGGGATTTTTTCTTCTTTTTAATATTTTTTTTTTTTTCAATTATTTTTTTTTCTCCTTTTTAGTTGAATTTAGAATTAAAAAGTATATATATTTCTTCAATTTAATTTAATTTTTAGAAACATATTTTATGATTTTTTTTAATTTAACTTCCTTTTTTCAACTTAATTTTTAGAGTTAATCTTTTTATAAAAAAAAAAATATTTTTTAGTCTCACTTCATTTTTATCAACTTATTTAATTTCCGTTTACTATTTTATTTTCATTTAAATTTCGAGTTTTATTGTTTAAAAAAAATATTTGTTTTAATTTTATTTGACTTTTAGGAACTTATTTTATTGTTAACTTACTTTTTTCATGTTTAATTTTATTTTTCTTTGAATTTATAATTTATATTAAATAAATAAGAAGAATACTTTTTTTTTTATTTAATTCAATTTTTAGTAAACTTATTGCTGAAAGACAAACAGAATAACTGTAAAACCTCCTCGACAGCAGATCTTTCAATTAGTATTTAAAAATACAGAAAAGTGCTATAAAGATGGTTGCCAGAATTAACAATTGGCTTACGAAATACTTTTGTCTTTCGAAAAACTGTAGTGTGTTGAAAGACAGTTGCCAGAATTTCTCTGATATCGACTTTCGGACTTTCTTGAGTATGAGTTCGAGGCACAAGTACCACGGGTAATGTAAAACTTTTTTATACATACATATGTATATGTAATTTTAATTTTTCTACATATGTATGTATGTACATATTTTCACCACTCACTTAAAATAATGTATCAAGCACCTCACAAAAGAAGAGGCTTTGTCATTTGACATTTTTATATAGAACAGCAGAGCAATCACAGCTTAAATTTAGTATGTTTTTCACAAACCAAAAAAGAAAAGAAAACAATGAATCATTTCACGGAAGATATTTCTTATTATAAATGCATGTGGCTACAAGCATAAATGCCTTAAAACTAGATTCCATCTTTTTAAATCTCAGTACACACTTTCATATATTTGTTTTTGTATGTAACTGTTTAACAATCTGGCACTCACCAATTGCCGACCCAAACTCCTTGACACACACTGCACACTGTACTGCGACAGCAACAACAACAACAGTAACCTGCAAAAATAAAAAACAAAATAAAATGAAAGCTTATATAAGTGAGCTGGGCGGAATAAGACAAATGTGCGAAAATTCTTATCAATCATTATTCTACTTGACACCCACCGCCTTCCCCTTCGTGGCACTTTACACTTACTTACTTTG
>NW_016190748.1:0-3700 GCF_001687245.7 Rhagoletis zephyria | reverse complement strand
TAAGCGCTTCTGTAATAGTGGCTGCATCGCTACTTGCTGCTAAGTTCACCGTAAGTACCGTAATATTTTTTGACAGACTTCCTTTGTTCTTGGGAACACTTTAGGCTATATTTTTTCTCAGTCTTAACATTTTCAAGTAGCAAATTCCAAAATGTTTTGCCACTTTTCGTGCGGTTCCGCCTTTCCGCAGTAAATCTATTATTTACATTTATGGTTCCTGATTAACTATNTTTTTATTGTTGTTGTATTGACTTCAAATCGTTATGAGAGAGGGAGCAGGGATGTACGAACAAGAATATACAACAAAAGGATGAAAGTCTTTTGAACTTGGAAATATAGCGATGGCTGCATTAAAAAGAGTTACACCATGTTACAGTTTTGCTCGTCACTGTATGTACATACAGTGAGCCAAATAAAAACTTGGACGCGACATTTTAGTCCGTTTTGGTTATTTTTCTTTACTTTATTTAACGTTTTTTATTTTTTTATGAAAGTATAGCTGATTGCTTAACAAACGCGATATTAATCCAAATTTCTAAATTTGTGCAAAAATTATGAAAGTTCTGTACAATTTGACCAAAACTTCTAACTTTTTAATCAGCAAATTTAGAAAAAATTTTGGTATCCAGTTTTGTAGCCCATTACATTTTAGTATAACAAATTGCAAATTTTCGTTGATTTTTGGCAATTTTTTTTTTTTTTTTGTTGACAGTGTTCCGCTTTTTTCGAATCAAAGTATGTATGTTCGACAATTCTGCTTTACGAAATATACTCATATATATATTAATTAAAAAGGTTGACCTTATTATGCCGTTAGAATTAATATTTGTTGTTTTTTTTAATAAAAATTAAAATGAAGTGCCTTAAATAGTATAAGTTATTTTGGGTGAGGGAATACCATTGAAAATAGGGAAATTTTTTTCAGGAGTTTGGGGAAATTAGCCCTAATGGAGTTGGCATCACTGTGTACATATGTATGTATTTTACACCCAGCAAACAAAAAATCTGCCATTGTATGAAAATATATGACTTTAGAAAAGGTCAGTAAAGCTTGGTACACATTGAAAATGATCTTACCACGCGACACTACCTTTATCTTTCATCTGGCTTAACAAAACGTTTTGTCTACGACGAAATGATTATTTTGAATGGCGGCGACACCATGAATTTATATGCGTTTGACAAAAAAGAAGATAAAAAACCGTATCTGTCGTTCACAAAATACAAATACATAGATCTACTCTGGCTACAACCGCAATTTCAACTAGCCGATAAGGTAAGTTGACAATGTTCTCATTACAATATTTTCGCTGATGACTGGTCTCGGTTAACAGGTTTATGGCGTGGACCTCCGTTTGGAAGACATACCTTTGGAAGTTTATCTACTTGATTTGTGTATAAAAATACCAGTGTCTATGCTTTGGAGGTGTATTCTTAGTGCGTACCAGCCTCGTTCCAACTTTCCAACTTTCCAAGTTCACTAGTTCTATTTATATAGAAGTTCCTTAGTTGAGTCATGAGTATTCACTTTCCAAAATTAATTATAAAATATTGTACAAACAGGGTTTCCGGATCATTGCAATTTCGAGTAATTTTGTTTGATGGGTAACTAACTCCCAACTACACATTCATCTATTTAACTGACCGTTCCGTCGCAGACAAGCCTGGCCAAGCGCCGTCATATCGACCTTGGAGCGCAGCTGTATGCGACTCAAAATTTAATTTATAACTTCGCAAAAAGAAATTGGATTAATCGCTTTAAAGTAATCAATTGGCAGCGTGTACTACTCTTCGTTAGTACCCACTGCACGGATTGCTAATGGTCTTCTCAAGATATCCTTTTGCGAATTTATAATGTGGACGGGTCGCACCAACGAACACTAAAAGCAACGCTACGCTCATGCAAAAACGAATGTCGAAATGCATAGTATTAAGGTGAACCGAAAAACCGATATTTTAGAATTTTCATTAGTAATAGCGAAAATATGGTTAAATTTGCTCTAAGAAAATCTTTGGAAAATATGAAAATTTTCGGTAAATACCTTAGGCTCGCCTATGTCAATCAAAGTTTAAAGAGTTCAAAGAATTTTTTTCTCAACTTACCTCCTTAAACATCTATAGTTTGATTCCCATATTCCAATATTTAATTTAACTTATCAATTAAGTTTAATTAAAATTTTCAAACAGGTGGCAATTTTCCGCGAAACTATTTTCTCAAGCCTTCTCAACTTTATTCTTTTGACAGCCATGTTGCAATATTTACTTTATCTTATCAATTTACTTAAAGTTCACTTTTCAAACAGGTGGCAACTCATTCTCTAATATTTTGTTTGTATACTTTAAGTTAGACCTCTAGCAATATATCGATGGAAACTGAATTAAATGCAATGCATTAGTTTTCGAGTGATGTGTGTACAAACATACAGACATACAGACAAAAATTCTAAAAATTGTTGATTTGGCTTGTTTTGCTCTAATAAAAAAGACCCCCATATTAATTTCTCTTTAATATACATAAGGTACAGACATCGGCCTGTTGTAATTTTATACTTCGTTCTTGGACATAAATACAGTATTTTTTTAATAAAATTGCAATTTAATCGAAACTATCAGTCCTGCAGAAATTGTGTATAACCTTTTTTGTAGAGAATTAAATTTGCGAGCGAAATAAGCTAAGAAAACAAATTTTTTTTAACACTTTCAACTTCGATAGACTGCAAATTTTCACATACATATTTTCGCTATTTTCAAAAAAAAATTGCGAAAAAAAATTAGATTTTCAGCCCACCCAACTGTATATACTGATAAATATGCATACTGGAAATTACACCAATAGATTTTTTTAAGAGAAAACATTCATAGCCTTACATAGTAAGCACTTTTGTCTAGTTTGAAACATAAAATAAATTAATAGGCTTCTGTGGTGTAAATGTTAGAAGAAAACTTAAGTAATGCATATATACAGCGAATATGCAATGAGATAATAAGCAACGAACACTTTCAGCCAACTGGCGCCAAAACTGACGATTGGCATCAATGCAAACGGCACCATTTGACAAATTTAAACTTTACGGGAGCAAAAAAATCTTTGAATTTCCAGTGGGAATACTTGTTTAACAGCACTAAAGGATACCATCCAGCTCTCAAGAAAAACAAAAAAATTGGCAAAGGAAAGGTATTTAATCCAAGCAATAAAAATAATGAAACATATTCTACCTTATCCTGAGTTTCGCCTGAAAAAAAAATTCACCCGAAAATTTGTCATCCGCCCATAGTAAAACCATGGAAATCGAGAGTGAAAAGTGAACCGGTTCGGGGAAAATGAAACTCATGATAAGGCTGATTTCTTTTGATTGTTTTTGAGGACTGAAAACTGAGCCTTAAGACGCAGAATCTTTTTATGGCCATCAAACTCTATTTTAAGTATGAAATTAAAGTTTATTTTAGTTAACAAAGTGCAGTGATTGGCTTTTTCTTTTTTTTTTTGATATTTCATATGTATATATACGGCACATTTGTGAGACGTTCGATTCTTCACACTCGCACACCAATTTCACCAGGACTCATGATCTTTACATTCCTATCGTTGACTTTGTACAAAACTTCCTTGCGTACTATCTCCAAATCGTAACCGCCATTCTCCAGCACTTGCTCCAATTCTCCTCCTTTTTCCTGCTCACCGCGCTCAATCACCTCCCGC
>NW_016190747.1:0-3700 GCF_001687245.7 Rhagoletis zephyria | reverse complement strand
TTTTTGAATTAATCATATCTTTAAAATTTCAAAGTCCTTTGAAAAAATAAATCCTGCCGTCAGAGTAAAAAACTAAAAACGCAGTTTTACTATATTTGGCCCATAGTATCGTGAGTATATCGATTCCTTAGTGTGTTTTGAAATTTTTTGTTTTTGTCGCACGGTGTTATTATTCTATTTGGGTAACTATCTAAAAAGTTCTAAAGGCTAGAAGAATTAAGCGCCGCAAATACGTAAGACATACACACACATGTACATATGTATGTATGTATGTATGTATATTTAAATATATGCCTATACAATAAACTACGTAAAATGACTGTACACTTGAGGTAAGAAGCTCTGTTTAACCCGTTTCTATAGAAAAAATACGCCTTCTTCCAACGTCTAGTTGCAGGCAAGCAATCAGCATTTGCGTAGACTACGCAATGGCAATGACTATGGCTAATGAATACGGCACGACATTTCCTCCAAAGTACGCCTTCCTATAGGTACTCGATTGTTTGATCACTGCTTTTATGTACATATGTACATACAAACTCTTCTCCTCCCTTGCTTCTCTCCGTGCTTCTACTTATTCACTCCAGCAATCGTCATCATCGTCGTTTCGATCCTCTTTGAAATCGCATAAACTGAAATCCTCATTGAAGAGATCTTCGCTTTCCGAGGACGCTGCTGATTGTCATCTGGCTGCTGCATTTACACGAGTTGGTATGGTAACGACCCTCTTCGGCAGATGAGGTATATGTATGGTTGTTGCTTTCGTTGCCGTTTTGGGCGGAACGTTCGGTATAAGCTGTTCTTGTATTGTGCCACCACTGTACTCGAAACAGCCACAGCACCAATTATCACATCGCAACATCAAAGCTAGACCAGCGATTAGCCAAAAGAGTATCGCCGGCCATGAATAATATGAGCAGCCGCTGAGGAGTATCCCACCCAGCATGATAGTGGTAGTACAAAGTAACGGGTTAACGTTTACGGCACCGTTACGATAGCTCGGGAAAAGGGACATCATAGAACTGATTATTATGCAACCTGAAATGGTAAGATATAGAAAAGTTATTGGTTTCAATAAAAAAGAGTTAATATTTGATAATTTGACTTCATCGAATTGATTAAAATGTGGCTTCCTATTCAACTACAATTTCCGAATGAAACTTTAACAAAGCTTTTGATTCTGACATAACAAAAATAAACCTCTTGCCCGCGCTATCGACATTTTAATAATTTCAAAAAGGCGACTCTAATATAAAGCTAAGTTAGGTAGGGTGGTTCCCCAAACAGTGGCAGACCATAAGCATTAACCCTTTGTTGAAACATTTACAAAACGGTAAATGCAAATCTATAGCGAAAAACGATGAGAACCGGTGTGTGGGGATCAGAGAGTACGACCAAGGTGTTAAGCTCGCAGCCTCATAGCCCAAAGGAAGGAGCTAAGACGATTCCACTTCAATGTTCTCGCAACAGCTGCAGAAGGTTAGTACCTTTTATGAGCCCTTGAGAATCCATTGACCGGCGTTAATGCACCCTCGTCCCGTAAGACTTTGGAGCTGCACATGTTTTGGTTTTCACGCACCCTTCGCAGAGCTGGTACGAGACATATATCCAAGAGTAGTTCGAATGAGGTCAAAGTTGCCACTTTCTTCTTCTAGGTGAAATCGACTAGGAGGCGGGCGTCCAGAATACAATTTCCTGCATTGAAGTTGATGGACCGACCCTTCTGGTAAGCTTCGACTTCCTTCGTGCCTCCTTTCAACGACTAACTCCCGTCCACTTTTCTTTCTAGATGGTATGTGTGTGAACATAGGACTTATTTTTGCCAGTGTAGCTAAGCAGTGATCTGTGTTATAAGGGATAAATTCAAAATAACCAGAGTGTCCACTAAGGTGGTCTAAAAAAGTAAAGTCGGAATTTTAATGCTCTCATCCCCTAGGATTGTTTATATCGAAAAAATATACCCCAATTTCCACGTATTTTTTATGGGTAAAAACAAAATTTCGTAGAATGGTATAGAATTCTTTTAAGGTAATATTTTTCTATCGGAAAACACTGGTTTTCTTCAGGAGATTCCCAATAATACCCAATTGTTTATTGCGTTGTTGAAGGTTTATGGCGGACCTATAAAATATAGTTTACATGAAAAAATTGTTAAATAAACAACCAGATTTTCTTGTTGGGAATCTCCTGAATAAAAACAGAGTTTTTCGATTGGAAAATATTGATTTTTAAGAAATCTATACCATTTTTACGAACAGTCGTTTTTTCTTCATGTAAAATACATAAAATAAAAAATAGGGTTATATTTCTTCCGGCATAGAACAATCTTAGAGAGAAAGAGAATAAAAATTCCGACTTTACTTTTTCACATGCATTTTCGTACTACCCAAGTGTCCACATCATGGGTCAGTGAAGAGCTCAGTATCTCTCGGCATTTTCTGTAGCAGTCTTACCTAAAGCGTAGACCGTCGCTTATTTATTCAACTTAGTTTGGTGTTTAGTGCCGGAAGGGTAGTGCTAAGGTGCCATTTATTCCAATACGGACGACGGAGTTTAGCCCATTCTTTTTCCTTAGTAGCGTAGTTTCCCCCTGCTAAATTCTGTAGAACTTTGCGTACTATCTGTTGCCAATTGCCTTCTTTCTATGTCGAAAATATTCTTCTTCACTCTGTCGAAAATATTAGGCTTTTTCCTGCCTATAATCAAAAATTCCTGACAAGCGATCGCGAGTAATTCGGTTTATAGTCTACAACTTCAAGAATTAACGATTAGAGACTGATTAGTCTGAGTCCGTGGGGAAGATGTGAGAGCATTTTCCTAACCACAATTAAAGCCCTAGCGATGTGTCCCCGTACACCTTAACCTTCACCTCTTGGGACATTTCAAAGACGATACGGCAAATTGTACAATGAGCAGCGAGGAGTCGCTTAAACTTATCCCCGATGCCCATTTTCTATCCAACACAGTCCCAGATGAAGCCTCTCATTTAGGGAAAGGGGATTGGGGTAAGAAGTGATTTATGAAGTGGCTGAGAACAAAGCATTGAGCCTTCAGTTCATAAGAATTATCGAAAGAAAATGTCGTTAAGTAACCTTCTGCTTTAGATGACTAGAGGTTTATGCAAAGAGAAACCGCATAGAAGAAAAACCGAATGAATCCATGTATCCTTACACTACTAGTTTCCATTCCTCACTGCTCATTTTCGTAGCTCTCGCTTTTTTAAGAAATATTCAATTATTTTTTTATACTAACCAGCAATGTATGTTAAAAATGTGTACGGATGCTCAACCGCGCTACTGATGTTGACACATACGACAAATGAAACTATAGTAAAAATGCTGAACATGATTATTCGCCAAGATTTCAGAGTTGGTAAACGCACACTCATTTCCATGGGACCAGCGGTTGTGACCTAAAATGTGAGAAAAAATTAATGCACATTTTTTATGCTTACATCTCAAGAATACCTTAATTTTTTGTCGATATTCATCGACTATCGCATCTATATCGGTTGAGGTATCCGAATCGCTCTTCTCAAATTTCTCTGGATATTCAAAATCGGAGGGCTTCAAAAGAAGAGATCAACGGTTAATGACTTCTTTTTCCTACTCATTAAAATCTAAAATTTGTTTTCTGCTTACCGGTGGCTCGCGATCCGCGAGCATCGCAGACTCCACATCTTTCGGTGTACGAGCAGGGC
>NW_016190746.1:0-3700 GCF_001687245.7 Rhagoletis zephyria | reverse complement strand
GACGTCTGATGCTGAAAAAGTTTGTATTTCACACATTTTTACATACATACATATGTATGTACATATGTATACTCGTAGTTTGTAAACTTTTTGTATGCTCGCACTGCCATTTCCCGCTGCTCTATCGCTACAGTTGCCCACCGAGGCTACGAACTACACAAAGTTCGTACTTGCAAAAATAAAGGCAACAAACACGCCTGCCTGTAAAAACTCAAGTGTACATTTAATCTGTTTGGTACTCTCTTTAATCTTGTGTTGCACCGAGCTGGAAATTGTTGTTGTTGTTGTTATTTTGCTACTTCATCAAGTATTACTATCCTACAAGTAGATTTTGACAAAAAAAAACTACCAACTACCTTCCGCCTAAATAAATTGCAATAAATCACTTGAGTAGACTCAACATTTTTTATCAGAATCGGAAAAAGATGGTACCCGGATTAAGTTGTCAAGTTAAGCCAGAATTTACGCAATTATTTGAATTAACGCCAGTACCTCTGCTTCCGGCTTCCGATGTACCTACATGAATACAGTGGAGGTCAAGGGGCAGTGAGTGTTTGAGGAAACTATCGACGAACACTGGCAAAAGTTTTGTAATGCTTTGTCTGGCGTACTTTGGACTATATAAGTTATTCTATAAATCAAGGAATTTAAATAAAAGATATAGAACTTTCATACCTAAGAGTAGCTCAACAAAATAGCGCCTGCGCACTCTAATTGACTCTTAAGTAGCAACTTACTGGGCAGTGCAATCAATCATTCCTTAAGCAAAGGCGTTTCTCGAAAAGAGCTTCGTTCAGAGCATACTACCGCGTTATTGATACATGCAGCCAGGTTGGTAAAATTTTTTGAATAAAAACAAACCACTGAGCAGGGTTCACTCAAAAGGGCTGATGGCTCCTTCACGGCGACAAGGGGTTAGACATTTTCTGTTCTTTTGGAAAACGAAATGAGTGTGACAGTCACTATGGTTTGGTACACTGGGTTTGGACCGAATTGTGTTGAATGAAGATGCCAAAAGATGTGCTATTCAACCCTTTTATGGCATCAAATGACTCGGTCTGCATGGAAAGGAGGTAGGATATATTTTGTAGTACTCAAAGAAGCTGAGCTTTTGTTGGCGACCTTGAAAAAGATTTTCACTGCGACGCTTACACTTGCTTACACACCATACACTTGGAGGCTAATTACCGCTGCCCAAGATTGGTAAGAATCACTATGGCAGTCTTAAAATCTTCAGGGATATTCGTATGTTTTCTTTCGTGCTGAAATGTCTCGATAGATTCGGCGAGTTTTGCTGCTCCATTCCAAAGCACAGTATGTGTTAAAAATAAAATTGATGTAGAGAAAACAGATACTTTGTTTTGGGAAGGGAAAATGTTAAAATTTTGTGTAGGTACTGTGTCGTGTCTCCGAAAATCTTTTGCAGCTATCAATAAATAGGCCTAGTTAAAAGGTGTGTACATCCCAAATTATAAAAACTCGATTCTCCCAGGAAATGTTGGATACTGTGTTTTGGAATGGAGCCGGCCGAGTTGTGCAATCATCACATGATCTGCCTTTGCCTAAAATATGTTTATTAAATATGTATGTATGTGAAGAAATCTTATAACCCCACTCTGCAAACCCTGGAATATTGGATTTGTAGGTTATTATGCTAGGTAAATAATTTTGACAATGTTTCACAATTTTTATATTACATATGTATACAAATACCACATACTTTATGACACTCAAAGAAGTTAAACAAAAGAAAATTTAAGTGACAGCAAAGGGTTAAGAAGCCTACAAAAAAGCTCCAAACTTCTCCAAACGGAGCGCACTATTTCAGTATTGTATACACTCTTTACAACTTGATTAAAGTAAAGTCAGCCACCAGCCGCCTCTATGGCTTCTCCAGGATTTTAAATGTCCTTATCCCCTCAAAAGCGTCATGCATTCCATATAAAGTTTACCAAGCACCATTTCCAAACTATTAGACAACAATCGGTTTTCTGGTGCTTTCGACGACGCTAATTGCAAATCCATAGTCCGATTAAATATGGTCCATTTTTCGGTAATTTTTTTTATAATTTTTCAGTTTGATTGGGCTAACCTTTCGCGAGATATTGATTTATGATAAATTATCTCATTTCTGTTTAATTTATTGACAGATATTAAAAGGCGAAATTACTTGATTTCTATTCTAATTTTCTGCGCAGTGGTTATTGTAGTTATTGATTTTGAGTCATTTAGCTTCAGTAGTTAGTGATTTATTGCAGTTTTCGTGTTTCTGTAAATTACCGTTATATGGGAAATGGGCGTGGTTATTGCCCGATTTCAAAGATTTTCAGTGACTCTATTAATTTTGTATGCAATGTTTGGCATTTTTTTTTAACTTCCATCCGTGAACTGTTTAGAATTTAAGTTTTTCAAATTCAGGAGAATTTCCTAGGTATAAGCACGACCGTTCACCTTTTACCTCCCTTGAAGAAAATTTCAGTAGAATTTATTTGCTTTATAATCCAAGGTATTAGAAGCAAGTTCGTAGTTTTTTGATAATCAAATATTTTCTCTCAATACCCAATTCATACATAAAATAATAATACATAAAATATGCTACATACTTATTTCTACATAATCAAATATAATTTTTACTAACTTAAGTTCTACTTCCAAACTTCTTTAACCCAACGAATCAAAACCAAAATCAAAAACAAACAAAACCTGGCCCAAAAAATTCGCATATTCTCGACAAAACGTTGTTTTTGTTTTTGTTTGGACCTCCTCCTCATGAACGCTTACCATCGATAACAAACAAAAAAAAAAAGGAAAACACTTTTCCGTTACATTAAACTCTGGTAAGACTTTCTCCGCCTTTCATATCACAAAGTTATAGTTTTCTTATTTTCTTTTCACTAAATAGTTGTTTTGCTTTCCTCTCGAACCCCTATTTTCTTTTGATTTTGGTTGTGAATGAACTTTTAATCTAAGTTTGTAATAGTAGTGAGAGCAAAATGAATGTAGTCTATCTTACTTTGGTTACCATTTCATTTCTATTTTTAGAAGCGTTTTATTTTTTTTCATATTTTTTTTTATTTTGTAGCGCAAATTTCTCGGCCACTTTGTTAGCATTTTTACTAAAACTTTGTAGTCGGCATTTATGTTGTGCTTAGAGAGCAACAATTAGACAAACTTACGTGTAGGTGTGTGTGTCCCAGTCAAAAAATCGTAAACAAAAATTATTAAAGCTTCGTTTAGCGAAATACAAAACATTGGCCTTTTCTTTGGTTGCTCTCCAAAATCACTAATAGCAACTTTTAATCACAGCGCACCCAAAAGCTCCAAAGCCTGGAGCGGCAAATTGAACTGTCGTGGCAGCATGTCGCCCGGCCCACTAGAGGCTGTCTTTTTCGGCCCACAAATTGTGGGCACCACCAAATGCAGCGGCGGACCTGCTGGTCGTCTTTTGCAGTCGCGACAGATACATCATGAAATCTGTAGTCTACTGTTGGGCGCTATCGAGAATCTGAAAGCGACTCTCAATGAGTTCAGTGCGGTGCTGACGAAGAGCATGAATAACCAAATCGGCTCACCACCGTTACGTGAGAATGATGCCTCCGAGCGTTTACAGCATTTTACCGAAGCGGCCAAGGTAGGTCTACCCCGTCGTTCAGACTGCGCAAATGTGACCAGAACTTATAAAAATCTATTACTATCTATT
>NW_016190744.1:0-3701 GCF_001687245.7 Rhagoletis zephyria | reverse complement strand
GCACAAAATTCAATGGCGCATTGCAAAATGTACAAATATGCAATTTTTTTCACAAATCCGCGTCCCAACAATTACGCGTGACAGCTGACATGCGAGCAAAACAAATAAATACTTAATAAAGCACAAATAATTCACTTTCTCAAAATTTGCGACCACTTGTTATTGTGGCGCACAAAAGTAATATTTCTTTTTGTTTATTTATTTCACTTTGTTGCCACTTTTTATTGTTATATTTTTATATATGTAAGCACTTAATAGTCGCACGTTTCGCATAAGAACGCGCCCGTATACAACATACTTGCTTCGCGAGCAACCACCTACAAATGGAGAAAGCCAAACACTTTTTTAATATTTTCCAACAGAAAAGGCAACAGTTTGAAAGCCTGTGTAGTTGGTTTTCCAAAATTAACCCTTAACTACTGTGCTTAAAAAAAAGTCTCATAACTACTGATGTTGGTCTGTGAGACCACACAAATTTTATTGTTGAGTAATAAGTATATATGTAGATCGTTTCATCAAAAACTGTTTTTAGTTAAATACATTTTACTTTACAAAAATATAAAATCTTCGAATTTTTTTATTTTACCCAAGTTTTATTTAAGTTTTATAGCCAATAACTTCAGACCATATGTTAAGAAAAAAAAACAAATAGGAAACAATTTATTTATATATTTAAGACGAAAAATACTGTTTTAAAATAAAAAATTTTCAATTTTACAGGAGTAAATAAAAAATTTAGCAACTGCATAATGAATGAAAAGTAGGGAGTATTTTTAGTAAGGAAATTTTCTTGACTTAGTATTCTATGAAAATCGTGTAAAATCAAAAAAAAATATGTTAAAAATTTACCAAACTTTTTTTTTTTAAGTTACACCAGTTATCACAAATATAAGTACTGTTCGAAATTCCTGCCAAATTCCTTGACAGATAAGATTTGATTGGTAGGCGAAATTAAAATACAATCGAAAAATAGTTACGTCAAGTAATTAAAATGCGATTATTTACTACCGCACTTCTCACCGCACACCGGAATTGACACATTGTTTACTCGGTAAAAGCCATTCGTAACATGAAATTTATTGGCGTGTAAACGAAATCTTTGTTTTAAACTAAAGATCTTGTCGTGGTCTGAGAGACCAACAACAGTACTTAAGAGTTAAGTTTGCCTTATTAAGCATCAACGCATATAGGAATATATATTATTTGGATTCACATTCTCTGTTTTGGAAAAATTCAAGGGAGATTAATTGGTAGCAATAATTCAATTTCTCTTTCAATGATTAAGATTAAGAGAAATGCTATCGATCTGCAAAACTGTGGATGCTGCGATCACGACGACTGTGTGAGATGAACTAATAGATTAAGAGTGCATAAACAATGTTGGAAAATATTAGAGTAAGGCTAGTTTCTCTTTTATTTAATAAGCTGTAGAATTAACAATGCGCTTTTAAAATTCAACATTTACAGAAGAGTGAGTGAGGGTCTGTACTACAGACCCGTAAACAAAACAAATATAATAGTATTTTTTGGCGAACTTTTCCTCCAATTTGTAATGTGCGTCTTGAAATAATCACGCAAACGAGGGACCTGCAATTTTACGCGGCCTCCGAACGGCAGATGGGTTTTTATGAAAAAATCTTGCAAGCAGGAAATATACTCGGAAAGTGGACGTTCTGCACAAATCTTCGATAAGAGAAACATTTCTTCAGGTACAGCATGCATGCTCGTCATGGGGTCTTAACAATATACCCCAAAAAAACCCCATACTTATTAGAGCAACAGAAGCCAAATCAAGATTTTTTAGAATTTTTGTCTGTCTGTATGTTTGTATACGCATCACTCAGAAACTAATGCATGGAATTAAATGCAGTTTTCACCATTGCATTTCTAGAGGTCTAACTTAAAATATAGAAAGAAAAAAAATAGAAAGTTGCCACCTGTTTGAAAATTGAAATTTAAGTAAATATTGGCTGTCAAAAGAAAGAGGTTTAAAAAGGCTCACAGCCGAAAGTATTTCTGCTGAAGGTTGCCACCTGTTTGAACATTTTTATGTAATGCATTTGATAAGATAAATTGATAAGATTAATATGGTTATCAAGCTGAAGAGGCTTAGAAAAGTGTGCTGCCAAAAATAAATTTGAGGAGGGTTGCCACCTGTTTCAAAAATTGTATTGAACTAAATTGATAAAATAAATAAAATAGTACAATACTGGTATCAAACAGCACCAGTGATGCCAGATTGTGGGTAATTTCCCTATTTGAGGGATATTTTGCACCAAAAATTATTAAAAGGCAAAAAAGGGACACTTCATATAAATAAGGGATTTTCTTTTGACGCAGTTATTGTTGCATAATTGACCAAAATTCAAGAATATCCGACATTCTTACGTAATTAATCGTTCTGAAGATGTGATGTGGAGTGAAATGGTATATAATTGTTAAAAAGTATAAGGACAATTTCGAAAATTTTCTTACGTTAACCAATTCAAGCGCTGAGTAAGAAAGAATCTTTTCAGTTGTAACTGGTGTTTCATGTAAAAAGCGGAACAAATTATCTGATGAAATGTTAAATAGCACATGAATGTGCTTCAATTTTAAAGTCACCAAAAAATTCTTTTAGGCCCTTAGTGAGTGAGCAAAAAAATGAAAGTTAAAAAATTNCACTCGCCATTCGGAGTCGGCGTAAAACTGTAGGTCCCTCCCCTTTGTGTGACAACATCAAGGGGACCGCCACAAATTGGAGGAAAAGCACATATGTGTAAGCGCTAAACTATTATTATTATTTTATATGAATTTTACTTCTTTACTAATGAAACATGTATATGTTTAAATTCGTTGGGAATTTTGTGGGATAAATTTTCAAGATGTGGGTAATTGAGGGATTTTTTCCCCATTTCCGTGGGATATTTAACAGAGAATGTCTGGCATCACTGAACAGCACAAAAACACATTCAAGGCGCAGTGAAGCACGCCGGGTATTTGCTAGTAAAGAAATAAAAATCATAAAATTTTTTTCCTTTTTACTTGTTCGTTATTTAAATTTATAGTTAGTGTTACTCGTTTCGACTAACAAGCCCGTAGACTTCATGTGAGCATCAATTTTCCGTGCTGACAAGTGGAGTATACAGTAGAAATTCATGCGATACGACATAACATCATCTGCAGATGGAGGACGATGAGTTGGATTTATCTTAAGACTTTCTTCTCAGCTACCTTGATTTCGCGGTTTGGTTCGGTCCGGAATAGTTCACTTTGCTCTGACACAAAAGGGCCACATCTTGCGCTGTGATCAACTGTTTCCCCTCGCATCACCCTCTATCTTTCATATAAGGCTTATAAGGGGGTAGCTGAGTTGAAGTGCGCCTATAAGCCATTAATCACCAACATTTCTTAACCAACTCCCCTTATAAGGGGAATACTTACTGTGACGGTTATCTTAGTTAACTTCTTTGGAAATACACATTCTTATCTGCCTTAGAAAGTAAAGGTTTTGAAGATCCTCCAACTATTCAAAGGACCTTGCATAGAAGACTTTATCGATAAGAGCTCTGCACATTTCCCACAGGTATGTTAAGTAAAAATGCTTCCAAAATGTTAGTTAACAGCACGTTTTAAAATACTGTTAAAAATAGCTGTACATACAAAATTAGAAAAGGCAAATCGCTGTGAATTTTTTGTTTTGTTTTTTCTCAGTTTTTTGT
>NW_016190743.1:2504-3701 GCF_001687245.7 Rhagoletis zephyria | reverse complement strand
CTGCTCAGCGTTGAATTAGTAGTAAAGGAGGGTATGGGGTTAAATACCCTCAATATATAAAAAAAAACTGACAAGCGCCGCAGGCAAAAATTTGTAATAAAAAATCGCGAGATTTTTTATTAAAAGTTTTCATTATATATCAAGTATTGATTTTTATGGAAAAAGCGTCGCAGGCGAAAATTTGTAATAAAAAATCGCGCTATTTTTTATTAAAAATTTTCATTATTTATCGAAGTACTGATTTTTATGGAAAAAGCGTCGCAGGCGAAAATTTGTAATAAAAAATCGCGCTATTTTTTATTAAAAATTTTCATTATTTATGGAAGCATTGATTTTTATGGAAAAAGCCTGCAATCGAAAATTTTTAATAAAAAATCGCGCGGTTTTTTATTAAAAATTTTCATTATTTATCAAATTAACGATGTACGTTTTCTACATTTGTGTACTTTGAACTACAGTAACACCAGTAAATATTATTTCCACCCGAAAAAAATAGTACCGTTATGATCAGGAGTAAGACCCCTATCGATCCTAATATTATTATTTTTAATAAGAGCAATATATGTACGTATTGTACACTTATACTTCCTAATTATACACACTTATTTGTGTATTTTTTTAACGTATGGTAGCATACATTTTGTGTTACTGTCAGCCATTGTTATTTCTGCNTTTGAGGAGGGTGTTCATAAATAAAGTGTTTATTGTGTGAAATAGCGCCGAGAGGTTAGTTCAATTTACAAACTTTAACAACAAATAACTTAAAAACTAGAAGCCTCCTGCGGCTAAAAGTATATATATTTGCAATCAGGAGAACTCCCTCTATCGTTCCATAGCTACCTTAATGCGGAACTCCGGGGATGCCAAACTAAATTTCAGCCATAAATTTTAAGTAAATTAGCGTCCTTAAATTTCGAAATATTGAAATTTAAAGCATTTCTGAAATTTACCGTTATATGAAAAGCGGCAGTAATTTTAGTCCGATATCAACAATTTTCAATGATTTGCTTTTATGTGGCAAGCACAATAACCGTACCGAGTTTGGTACAAATTGCTAGAACGGTTAACGAGATACATAGATTTTATCATAAACGTATTTCCTTGTAAAGAATTGTTGCAACCATCAATTTTGAATAAATTAGCTTTAATATTTACTGATTTATCGAGGATTTCGTATTTCTCGAAATTACCGTTATA
>NW_016190743.1:0-2333 GCF_001687245.7 Rhagoletis zephyria | reverse complement strand
ATCTTCAGTAGTTACTAAACTATCGCAGTTTTAGTATTTCTGAAAATTACCGTTATATGGCAGGTAGGCGTGGTTATTGCCCGATTTCGCCCATTTTCAATGCCATCCGTCCTACGCCCAAAAGAAGTGCATGTACCAAGTTTCGTTAAGATATCTCAATTTTTACTCGAGNCTGATCATTTATGTATACATTTGTCTATATCTATCTCGATTCGTTTTGCCTGTTACAAACAACCGTTATGTGAACAAAGTTATAATACCCTTGTGCACAAGTGCGCTCGAGTATAAAAACAAAGATGAGGATGAGGATACCGATAAAAGTAAAGATGAAGATAGGGGAAGAAAGATTAAAATAAAGGTAATTAAAGAGGAAAGCATATAGAGAGAGACACAGAGACTCAATATGGGAACTATTTTGGGATTTTAGAGATTCTCGAGACTTATCGATTAAATAATCGATATTTTTATCGATTTTGTTATCGACATTTATCGATTTTTACTGACTTTGTTATCGATATTCATCAATTTTGTTATCGATATTTATCGATTTTGTTATCGATATTTATCGGTTCTTATCGATTTTTTTATCGATTTTGTTATCGATTTTTAATCGATATTTAACGATTTTGTTATCGATGTTTATCGAATTTGTTATCGATTTTGGTAACGTTATTTATCGACTTAGTTAGAGATATTTATCGTTTTTGTTATCGATATTTATCGGTTTTGTTATCGATATTTATCGATATTTATCGATATTGTTATCGATATTTATCGATTTGTTATCGATATTTATCGATTTTGTTATCGATATTTTTATTGATTTTCTAATCGATTTAGCTACCAATGATATCATCGATGTTGCTATTGAAATTTTTATAGAATTTGTTTCGATTTTGTTATCGATATTTTGATGGACGGTATATCGATAGAGTATGACGATACAAATGAACATAATGGAAAAACAGAATAACATGAATGTTATTAAAACTAACAGTGGTAGAGGTACATTGATCTACATTGATAGAAAAAAACGAAAAAATATAACCTTAAGCAAAAGCAGATGCGTGTATGTATAGATAAATAAGTCACGTAAGTTACACTTCTACAGTATGGCCTAGGCGCACTTACTTTTTTTAATTTGGGCATAGTACAAAACATTACATGTTAGTGATACATTTTTACATGGTAGTGAATTAAAAATAATAATTAAATTTAAAAACAACTCCATAATAATAAATTACACAATATCTATGACTGCTTAGTACAACTGTAATCGGCTTCGTATATTTTCGCGACCGCGTAAGACAATTCGAGCATGGATCGAAAACCCGGCCTTACCGACCGGGCGGAGCCGAAGCTAGGTCTTTCCACCCGCCGCACACAAAAGTAGACTGAAGACTAGGCCTCGCCAGCTACCAAACCTGCTATTTTATGTTGTTATTATTATTATGTTCTATATAAAAAAAGTCAACGTTTTTAGTGTGACCTCATAACTTGAGAACGGCTTCACCGAATTCAACCAAATTTATGTGGCATATTCGGGCTATCATGCAGATATTTTATGTGGAGTTTGCCCAAATTTAGTAAAGGGGGCGTGGCATATGCATCTTATGTATAAAAGTAAGTACACGTTTTTGGTGTGAGCTTATAACTCGAGAACGGTTTCACCGAATTCAACTAAATTTATACGGCATATTCAGGCTATCACGCAGATAGTTTATGTGAAGTTTGCCCGAATTCGTGAAAGGGGGTGTGGCACCTCCCATACTAACTAAAATTTTTATGTTATATATCTCTTGAAACATTTATGTTAGAGTACTGGAAATTGGTATAGAGGTATATCAAATAATTCCATACTCATGGAGTAAAATGGGTGGCGTGGCACCTCCCATCTATCTATACCAATGATGGGCAAAACGCTACTCGCGAGTAGCGTCTGCGTCGCAGCGCTTATACGTATACAGAAACGACGCAGCGAATTTCAATTCAGTCTGCTTTCAGTTTCCATGAGAGTGACATCACGCTTCGCCGTTGAATATATTTATTCGTAATTTCAGCGCGTTGTTGCCACCTATATATGTAACAATGCCCAAAATGGCTGCGTATGAGTGCCAATTACAATTTTCGGTTTTAAGAAAAGGCAATAATGCCCAATGCTTGTTATGTGGTAATACGACTACTTGGAATCGTTCTTTTAATATAAGGCGACATTATTTGTCATGGTAAAAAAGTCAAACTGCCGAANCCATGAGAGTGACATCACGCTTCGCCGTTGAATATATTTATTCGTAATTTCAGCGCGTTGTTGCCACCTATATATGTAACAATGC
>NW_016190742.1:0-3701 GCF_001687245.7 Rhagoletis zephyria | reverse complement strand
GCATTTCAGATTTCTCGCCAAAATTACGCATTTGGCCTCAATGTGAATGAAATATTAGTGTTTTTAAATTGCTAGAATACAAGTATATATGTATGTAGTATCTACCGTGTCCCCTAAGCACCTTGGCCATCTAGCGTTGTAATGGATTATCAACATAAACCACAAATTTATAGTAAGATTGACACATATTAAGAGTCAAAACTGAGTCCAAGTTAAAGAGACAATTAATGAAAAAAGTGGAGTTGTCGAATGTCGAGAACAGAGTGATATTAGTTATTATTAATGTTCTTTTTAAAGAATTCTTGTTTAAAACACACTTACATTCGTATGTCTAATTTTGAGCAACGGAAAGAAATTTTCCCTAAAAAAAACTCTTACTAAGCACCGCAAAGAAACAAAAGTCGAAAATAAAAGATACGAGCAACGAAAAAAAGTTTTCATTGAGAATAACTGTTATCATGCAACGTAAAAAGAAAAAAGTCGTAAATAAAAATTATGGGCAACGGAAAAAATTTTGTCTTAGGAATAACTCTTACCAGGCAACGTAAAAACAAACACGTCGAAAATAAAGTACAAGTTAAAGAACAATTTAATGAAAAAAGTGGAGTTGTCGAATGTCGAGAACAGAGTGATATTAGTTATTATTAATGTTCTTTTTAAACAATTCTTGTTTAAAACACACTTACATTCGTATGTCTAATTTTGAGCAACGGAAAGAAAATTTCCATAAAAAAAACTCTTACTAAGCACCGCAAAGAAACAAAAGTCGAAAATAAAAGATACGAGCAACGAAAAAAAGTTGTCATTGAGAATAACTGTTATCATGCAACGTAAAAAGAAATAAGTCGTAAATAAAAATTATGAGCAACGGGAAACATTTTGTCTTGAGAATAACACTCACTGAGCGACGTAAAAGCAAAAAATCGAAAAATAAAAGTTACGAGCGACGGAAGAATGATTATATTGTGAATAACACTTATAGGGGAGCAAAACTTATTTTGTGTTAAAAATACCTATTATGTAAAGTAACAAAATCGTTTGTATATTTAACTTAATAGTTATGGACCATTTTTTTTAATATTCCTTATAAAAGTTATGTCTCTGCATGTATGTTTAGCAAAACCTTTGTCACTGTTTTTTTCAAAGTCACTGCCGAAACTCACTGTGACTGCAAAGACAGTCAAATATAACGTTTTTCTTTAAAAGTCACGAGGTCGCCCATTTCTAATATGTACTTCAAATATCATTTTCATGATTTTACACACGTGTATGTACATATCATCGTTAAAATGGCAAAACCGTGTACCGTGGTTCCATGGCGCAATAAACAGGTGAAGTAATAAAATAGCTTTCTCGCTTTATTTTCTGAGATTCGGCTGCCTTATAGTCAAATTTTATAGGCAAATTTTTAAACAAGGCAGTGTCGAAATCTTTCTTCTCGCTCTAATTACTTCACCTGGTATAATTCCACCATGCCGCGGTTCTGCTAAACCTCGTAACTGATATTTGCGCAAAAAATTAGATTTTCCCACCGGAAACTCCTGGCATCCAGCCCTATCCATTCATACCAAAATATCGACATCTAGAGATAAAACGTAAAGACCGGTGGTGGAGCAGGCAATAGCTCGTCGACTGTGACAGGTGGACTAATTGGAGAATCGTGAACCTCTAATCCACTCCCTCTACAGTCAGACTCGTCTCGCTCAGGTTCTGTCATGGTATGCGTAAACCTGAAGGCGGCAATCCATAAGTAGACGCAGCTATTTATGCCTTCAACACTTTCCTCAATTTTGCGCCGCCTTTGACGCTCATAATTTTTTGGTCAGTCCACACCTACAAAAATGAAATATAAAGCGAAAGCTACACTTCTAATCACATTTTTCTTTTCAGTAATATTTTTTGCTGGTGGACCAGCACACTTTAATTCTTCCTCAGCGTTCCGCCAAAACCGTCTTTGGTGCCCTTATAGAAGCCGCGGGCCATGGATAATATGATCCAAAACTATTTCATTTCGCTTCTGAGAATGCCCCTAAACTCGTTTTACGGCTTGGCAGTACAGAAATTTAAGTTGAAAATGCACCGCTTTTAGTCTAAGAGCTAGCACCGTTTTCGAGCAGGAATTTCAGGCCAGCTGGTTTTTTGATATGACATCACTTTCACTCCCTCGGTTAGCGTGGGGGCCATCTGGCAGGCGGTAATGATTGCGTTGACTAGTGCGCATCGTATCTTTACAGTTAAAAATGCTAATTTTTTAAGTCATTATGTACGGCTAATTTTCTTTTTATTGGCTTTAACTTACTTTTAGAAACATAGATTTATTATTGCCAGACATGTCCGTTGTTGCTAACATTGTGCCAGACGTAATTTTTTATAAAAAAAATTTATTTTTCAAATCATTTTAGTAAAGCTCAAAATTTAATATGATGTTGTTTAAGTACTGATGAATCTAAAGTTAATTTGCCAGACATTAATTCGGTTGCTAAAGCAAGATCCAGATCGATTCAAAGCTGAAAAGTATTACGCTGGTAGTGAGGGAGATAGTAGCAAAATATTGAATTTCCATAGGATTTTAGTAGGAAAACTGGAAACTATAACTACTTGTCTAACGTTATAACATAAATCTAATTATTGGAATATCAAAAATAAAATTTTTTCAAATACATACGTTAATGCAAATAAAAACTTAAAACATTTCAATAAACATCAACTTTTATAGTGTCGGAATAAAGCAAGAAAAGCAAGAGAAAAACACAAACATTTAAATATTTATAACATTATCATAACATTTTTATATTCATAGCACTATAATAACATTTTTATATTTAAACACTGGTTTACAAAAATGCGCATGCCACTATCCAATTCCTATGCAGAATCGCTTACTGATTCCGAAATTTTGTATTTTTTCCATATATAAGTTTTCGAGATATAAAAAAATAAGAAATCTGGAATGATTAATAAATTTCTCAAAAAATACGAAGTTTATAGAAAGCTGATGTACATACATATATACTGTTTAAGGGGAGTTTTTCTACGTTTTATTTGCTACATTTCGTATAAGATATACGTGATTAAGTGGAACCACTTTTTTAAGCTGAATAACGGTAAATTCCAAATATCTCGAACACTTCTTCTTTTTATTTGGCGCTGTAACCGCTTAGCGATTATGGCCCAGTTCACCAAAGCTCGCCAGTCGTTTCTCTTCTGTGCCAACTGGCGCCAATTGGAAACGCCAAGTGAAGCAAAGTCCTTCTCCACTTGATCTTTCCATCGCAGTGGGGGCCTCCCTCTTCCTCTGCTTCCCCCAGCAGGTTCCGAGTTGAATACTTTCAGAGCAGAGCCACTGATTTTAATACGCTGCATTATATCCATGGCGTTGTAAAGCTCATANCTTGTCCTCGTTTACCGTCAGACCCATTCGCTTTGCTTCCTTATCCAACTTGGAAAAGGCAGAACAGACTTCGCGGTTTTTAATACCGAGCGGTTCAATTCTGCAGCTCTTATAATCTTCTCCAACATGAGATTAAAGAAGTCACATGAAAGGGAGTCGCCCTGTCTGAAATCCCGTTTGGTGGCGAAATATCGAAAACATATACATATATGGAAAATATACTAAATTTCGGAATCAGCAAGCGATTCTGCATAGGAATTAGATAGTGGCATCCGCTGCGCATTTTCGTTGTAAACCAGTGTTTAAATAT
>NW_016190741.1:0-3701 GCF_001687245.7 Rhagoletis zephyria | reverse complement strand
ACCAGTACTGGGTCTAAATGTACTAGAAGCGCCCCAGTTCAGAACTAGGTACAGGTACAGGTACTTTCGATACGATTCTCTGTTGCCGTCACCTCCGAGAAAGCCGCTAATCTTAAAGCGCAAATAGTTAACGACGTAGCGTAGACGTAGGTTGACGCAGACACGATCGATCTTATGGGATTCGCGTGTTAACGAAAACTCACCACCGCATGGCGGGACGTACGTCAACCTACGTTTACGCTACGTCGTTGACTAACTGAGCTTTTATGGTATACTGCGAGAACCGGAACGTCGGATTGATTGAATTAAATCTGGAGCAGCAGCAAATGCAACGCGGGAAGAGATTAATTTTTCGAGTACATTGTGTTTAACGTTCTGAGTATCTTGAATGCGGGTACTGAGTCAAAATTTGTTACGCCTAGAAAGCAGGAAGTGACTCTCGGTTAGAGTCCTTATTCAATCTACTACTATCAAGTGCAGCTGATTTGCCGATATTTAAACTAGACAGCAGGGTCGGATTTACCGATGGACTGAGTATGCTGGAGCCTAAGGTGGAAGATTTTAGAGGCGGCAAATTTTGGAGATGCTTCTATAGTATAGTTTTTAAAACCCAAGAAGAATATAATACCTTCAGGGTAATAATAAATAATACAAATCACTTATTTAATAGCGATGCGTACTTTAAATAATATTTGTATTAATATATCAAACAAATTTTATTGAGCTTGAGGCCGGTTTTTATGAAAAATCATTGTGGAAAAGCAACAAATTTGTAAAAACCCGTTTTGCAATAGGACTACACAATGACTAAAATTATTATTAATAATATTAATTGATTAATCGAACAATCTCATTTTAAACTCTCGGCGCAAAAATTAAAATACAGGGCTTTAATAAGACGAGAGCAGTTATTTTCACACCTTCTTCAAAATCATCCATATTGTCTGAATCACTTAATTGTGTATTGTTGTCATATATCGAGCTATTCAAACTTGACAACGTTTGATATTGGCAAATGTTCGATATGCTACAATAAAATCGATAACAATACAAATTTTTGCCACATCAAAACTAAAGCTCTAATACCACAAGCCATATTTCACGTGGTTCTTCGGGCGAAATATTACTAACGCATTAACATGGTAGCGTACAAAAAATGGTTTTGATTGAAGAAAAACCACTCAAGGCGAATTCCTAAACTAATCCAAAAAAGCGCCCATTCTGAACACCCTGTCGAACTCCTTAATTGAAAATTTAAAGTCGTTTTGCGTGTTTTCTTCGAGAGATAGGCTCACCTTCATTGCAATCGGATCCTTATTGGTAAATTCTGGAAAGAGAAAGGCGTTGATATGATTAGCAATCAGCAGGCAGGCTCTAGGCCCTCCTTCGTTGAAGGAGTCATAGAATAGCTTACCTGGTAGTCGCTTTATCTGGTTCCCATAAATGTACGGCTCCTGGATAAAGGCCTGTGCCAGGACCGCTGAAGCCGCCTTGGCATGTTGTAAGTTTATTTGGATGCACCTTACTACCATATTAATTTTTCTGTTCGTCCGGCTGGTTACTCTTCCTCAGCCACTTCGGGCGCTTCGTCCCATGTAAGCGGCGATTCGAGTGTGGACCCTTGCCAGTGTTGGTTGGGCGGGCGTGGGAAGTGTTACCTTTGCCTGCCCTTGGTGTACGTGTCGTCTCCAGTTTAGTAGAGCGGGCATGGGTGGTGTTGCCTTTGCTTGCCTTTGGTGGCTGAGACACCTCCAAGGTAGAGGAAACTGTGGGAGGTTTTGCGCTCTCGCCACCGACACCAGCGTGATCAGCAGTGTTGCCAACTTTTGATTTTCAAAAAGCACCAAAAACTTGTGAAAAAAGCGTTTTACCACACTAAAAGCACCAAATATTTTTGAATAAAAGGATGCTTTTTTCATAACGGTTTGTATTTAACAAAAGCAAAAATTTAACAATATTTACATATATAAATCAATACAATAGCCTCTACACATGCTATGATGACTCATGCTTATGACGTCGAACCGAAGTACTGCCTATTAAAGCTGGTATATCTCGAAAAAAAAGATCGAATCGAAATAAACGAAAATGATGCCCTAAGTAGAAATGCGCAAAAAAATTTGATGTTTATATTATATAACCTCAAATATCGCCAAAAACCGTGTTTTTGGCACTTTGAGGTTAGGATATCTCAAAAATTGTAGTGCTAGAGCAATTGTGCGTCCAGATTTGGATTCAGCACCCAGAAACGATGTGTTTTACTCCGGAGGTAACAAAAATTCAAAATTTGTGCAAATAATTAGAAATGAAAAAAGCAATACTTAACTTACTGCGTACTAGCAATTTCAACGCGATTGGAATTCAACAAGGTGGGTTTGCAACTTCAGCTTTTTATCAATAATGGTTGTATTTTAGTGCATTTAAATTTGTAGATTTTGGTAAATTCAGTGCTGCCACAGCTTTAAATATTTCAGGTTTTTACTATCTCGGAGTAATTTTAGTTCAGACAAAAAGCACTAAGAAAGGCACTAAGCACTAAATACTTTTTTTTGGCGTTTTAATTTTCAAAAGCACTAAATCTAGTGCTTAAAGCACCAAGTTGGCAACTATGGTGATCAGCGCTATCGCCTTGCCTGGCTTGTTCCGCACGGTCCCGGGACGGAGCACCGTGGACTTCCGTGCAGTGGGTCTTGCGAGATGCCTTGGCTGTTTATGTGCGCTAAGTGACTTGCTGTCGCCCTGTCCCCCTTTATGCGTAGGGAGATCTAGCCAAAGTTTAGTTGACTTCTCGTCCACGGAGAAAGTTCCAGTCTCTCCCCCCTTCTTATCCTTGTGAGACTTTAGAAAGCGCCAGCCAGCAAAGTTTATGCCACGTTTTGTGTAGCTAGGCGCTTCATAACATGGTCCGCCGGTAAAAATCATCAGGTGGCACGTAAGCAACGCAGACAAAGGTCTTGGGAATATCATTGCCCTGTGACTCATTCAGATCTGCGTCTGGGAACGACTTAAGAACAGCTGGCACAGCAACGAGCCAATCTCTTATCTCCTTGCTGTGGCAAGTGAGCGAAAGCCAAACGTCGCGTACCACCAAAACCAAACCAAATAACTAACTATTATAGCAATGAATGCAATTAATATATAAATTTGTTTACTCTGTGTGTACTTGAAATTCCTACATATTATTATATACATTTTATTTTTTTCTTTTTTTTCTTTTTCTTTTTATTTTCTACTTATTATTATTTATTTTTTTTCTGTTTCCCGCGCCTCTTTTCCAAATACATAAGTATATTCTAAATTGCCGTATACCGTATCATATACATATGTTATTTTAGATTTAATCAAAAAATTGTAAATGCGTGACAAGCACTATAAAATAATTGTAAAATTGTTGTGTTAGGATACATCAATAAATAAACAAACAAACAAACAAACACTAAAGCCAAGACTCGCGGTGAGGTTTTTGGCTTTGCCAGCAGACTTTTCTTTATCAGCGAGATTTCCTCCTCGCTTAGTTTAGCATCCGGGTGTTTGGCATGCGTGATGGCTACCTTGCATCCCGCTGTGATGTTCTGTAGGACACCTGCTTAAACATGCCGGGTTCATTGTCCTGAACACCTGGATTCGCAACTGCTTCCACTGAAACAGTGGCTTTATGGGAGGCCTTAGCCTTCTTTGCTGTCTGTCGAAGATCGTTGGGC
>NW_016190740.1:0-3701 GCF_001687245.7 Rhagoletis zephyria | reverse complement strand
AAATGGGCGTGGCACCGCCCACTTATGATCACATATAAATATATCGGTAGCCGTTCTGCCAATTTGTACCAANTCATATAACGGTAAATTTCAGAAATGCTTGAAACTTCAATATTTCGAAATTGAAGGACGCTAATTTACTCAAAATTGATACACCCCGGCTTACCATCTAGCGGAAGGTTTCGGAAAGGTGAAAAAACATATATTTAATACTTGCGCCGGGTATTTAATGTTCGGCTCCGCCCGAACTTAGACTTTCTTACTTGTTTTTTTTATCAAATATACGAAATCGCACGGCTTATCGGAGATCCGAAAACCTTTTTTTAACAGTCTAATGTGAAAGCGTATTATGCAGACACAGTCGACACGGTTGCATAGCTCATAATACGAATTTCACATTCGATCTTCGATAACCAGCGAAGATCCAAAATCGAATGCAACTCATAGTAAGGGCCTCAGCCTTTAATAGGGCCCGCCCACATTAGACATTACCGAATTAATACAAATAAGTAATTACAACAGCGCTTTTAAAAATTGTGCATCGTTCTGTGGGCAGCCTGCCTACAATGTCGAAAGGTACACTTAATTTTGCATTGCGCCACTGTCATTGCACGGCGAACTCTGAGCAACACCAAAGCGCTATGACGTTATACCAACCATTGATGAGATGGAGAACGCTTAAAGCCACGGTTGCCAACTTTTGGATTCTTGAAACCGGGACGCACAACAAGTCTGTTCTTTTGCTCGCCCCCAGGTGCCCGAAAGTGGTAAATTTTTGTCTCTTTGGTTGATTCTCGGGCTGTTGAAAGCCATTTTGACCTAGTAATATTTGCTTCTCACTAGCCCGAATTCGGCCTCACTATTTTTCTGGACGAGTTTGTGAAAACCAGAAGTTATTGCAGAGGACCATCGAAATGTGGCCCTCTCTTGGCCATAAATTTCTCACTTACGCTCATTTGCCGAAACCTAGCCCTAAATATAGAATAGTTATTAACAAAAAATCACCAACAACATCATGGTCAAGTCTAAACAGCAGCAGAATAGCTGCCCGAAATAGCAGCTATAACTTCTATCAAAATGTAAATTACTGTTGTGTTTTCACAACAAATTTCATTAATAAAAATGGCGTCAAGCTCAATCAAATAGTTGAATATAATTGGTATGAGGCCATAAATAACAAAAAGAAAGTAAAATTTCATATATGTACATATACAAAATTTCATAAAACGAAGCTTCAATGATAATATTTCTAAATTACTTAAAAACTTTAATAAAAGTTAACTAAAAATTTATGTATGTATAGTGCCGCACTAAATTATTGTCACCAGGAATTTCTCACAATTTCTTTTTTCATCCTGATCATTTATGTATACATTTGTCTATATCTATCTCGATTCGTTTTGGCTGTTACAAACAACCGTTATGTGAACAAAATTAATATACCCTTGTGCACAAGTGCGCTCGGGTATAAAAATTTTAATATTCCAATTGCTTTTTGCTATAACGTACAATTCTTTTTTCACAAACTACTGACTCTGTAAAAGAGTTTTGCATACAAGACATAGAGTTAAAGCTCAGTTAGTCTAGACTTAACTTAATTTAACTTACCGTAAGAAATCATCAATGATTACTCAACACGTCAACTTAAGCCAAGAGCGGAAACATTTTGTTTTTGTATTTTCTTTTTCAGTTGTTTAACAGTTCGCTGACTAAAATGCCATATCAAAAAAATGTATGCAAACAAAAATTTTTGTTTTCATTTATTTTTAAGAAATACAAAAATGAGAGTTTGGCAAGCCTGATTCTCTCACCGCTCCCGATTTCCGTTAAGCCGTAAGTTAAGAACCTAAAATCTACAGGTTCTTAAGTTTCTTACGGTAAATTAAGTTTTAACTAACCGCCAACACAGTTTCTCATATAACAGGTTGGCCAAAATATTAAGTTAAGTCAAGTTACGGAAATTAAGTATAGACTAACTGAGCTTTTAGATACTCTTTTCAGCGAATTCTTAGTGTTTCAAAGTTTTTGCGTGGTTGAAAACAATAATTTAAGCTATGAGGAATTATATCTGAAGTCCTTAAATAGTGGTACTTTTCCACATTTGAAAAAAATATGTAATTTTGTTCAAACGAAGCAACTGAGAGGATCTTAAGAATATAGTGTGTTTCCTGACTCAAATAGAGAAACCGGCTTCTAATTAAAATTTTTGAAAGTGAACTTCAAACTAAAAGTTATTTGAAAATGAAATGTATAGAATTCTTTGAACACTGAAACACTGAAAATGGGAATGATCTCATTAATGCTATTCAAAAATGTCATAAATATAAAATAATTTATTGGCTCCTGTGTACAATGATGTGTACTCTCATGTTAAAATAAATAACATTTTTATATTTTATGAACTACTAGTGAAGCCGTATGACGTTTTTATTTAAAATATTTCTTTTTATAAAAAAAAGGTATTTTTTCATTATAAATGTTTTTTCTCAGATTTATACATATGAAGTATACGAATTGTATATCAGAAGAAAGCGGGTTTAATCAAGTTTGTGACGATAATATTTATACCCGAGCGCACTTGTGCACAAGGGTATATTAATTTTGTTCACATAACGGTTGTTTGTAACAGCCAAAACGAATCGAGATAGATATTGACAAATGTATACATAAATGATCAGAATGAAAAGAGAAATCGATTAAGCCATGTCTGTCTATCCGTCTGTCCGTCTGTCCGTCCGTCCGTGTACACGATAACTCGAGCAAAAATTGAGATATCTCAACGAAATTTTGTATGTAGGTTTCCATTTATCCAAGGTAGGTTGGTATTGAAAATAGGCGAAATCGGCCTGTAACCACGGCCAACACCCATATAACGGTAATTTTCAGAAATACGAAAACTGCGATATTTTAGTAACTACTGGAGATTATTCACTCAAAATTGATACTTACAATAAGTTTAAGACGAGAAAAATAGGCGTACCCACGCCAATTTTTGGTTACATGTATATGTCTTTGTAACCGCTGCACCAATTTCTTCCACACTTGGCACAGTGTTGGCCTTCGCACAATATAGCAAACGGCCAAAAATTTTTAAAATCGGACAATAACTACGCCCACTTCCCATCAGTGTTGCCAGAACTTTCTGGGCCAACCGGCTAGATTGGCAAAAAAAAACGGCTAAAAACGGCTAAACTGTTTCAACTAAATTTCACATGTTTTATTTAAATAAATCATAAGTAGAAAGACTAGTTCTTGGGGAAAAGTTGTAAATTCAAGCAGGAAATAATTTTGGCGGCAAGAATTTGCAATTAGAAAAAACATATGAATGTGGCACATGGTTGCATTTTTTGTCAACAATAATTTGAATAAACAGGTTCGTCAAATTTAAAACTTTACAAACTTGAGCGATTTATAATAAAAAATTTAAGTACAGACTTGTTTACTTAATTAGTTTAGTTAATTCCAACTCGTAACGCAATCTCAACCAGAGTCGATATAGGAAACGCGACAGCAAAGAAATTGAAACGTATGTTGAAGAAAGTCGGACTAACAAGAAATATACATGTAGATCCTGTTTTTTGTCCCTCTGAAAGAACTTTAAAACTCTATACAAATTTCTTATGTTTTAAATGCAACCGTGGACACTAGCTGTCAGAGAAACTTGCAAGTTCCTGAAAATTTGCGTTCGTGCAGAAATTTGC
>NW_016190739.1:0-3702 GCF_001687245.7 Rhagoletis zephyria | reverse complement strand
TGCTTGTGGCACGGCACGCCTACTTCGTTTTGCGATGATTCCAAAGTTTGCTTTTCAAAATAAGTTTTTACGTAGCGTGTTTGATTTATAACTTTTTAATATAAATTGAGGGATTCACAACCAACTATTTTTCAACACTGCGAAAATGCATAATATGACTTTGATGGTACTTTGCGAACCCCTTAATATAATTTTTAGGCGTTTAAAGTTTACGACATACAACAATAGCACACTTACGACACCGTTGTGAATACTCCAAATGAAATATTTGTACTTAATGATGGTGCCCAAATAAGCCCTGAGTTATAGTTAGAATGTATTTACTTTCTACTATTTATTATTAAGCACAAATTCGGAAGCCTTGGTTGTGGTGGAGCGTAGCACTCCTGCTATGGGCATACGTACCACCCTTTGTTGCGAACTTTTTTCTAATGGTAAATTTCTCCAAGGCCGTCCACGATATCGTTGAGTTGCAGTGCATTTCCGGTTTCCAAGTGAGTCTCCAGTCCGAATGACACGGTATCTAACTTGGTACAATAGCGTTTAGTGCGCTCACCTTCGTCTAGGTCTGCTAAGAAAAGGAATTAGTTTTACTCAGACAAAACCCCAAGTGTGTCATGTGTGTGCATACTACAAATGTACATAGCAACAGTAACCTTCGGAATCCCTTTTAACTCTTTATAATTTTCAGACTTTCTTGTAAATATTCATAAGCATATGTATGTATGCAGCGGTTTACACATCCATATATACATAAGTACATATTTATATATGCATAGTCTTCTTTGTAACTTCAAATGTCAGCTGTTGTATCGTCGCTATATCTGGCATCAACCTTGACTTCTGCGTGGGCGATTGTGTGCTGAGGGCAGCCAGGCGTATACGTAACCTGCTGCATGTCATCCGTCCAGTGATGTTATGTAGCGCTGGAAGTTCTATCCGAATTTTTTGGCTATTTAAATAAAAATATCCGAATATTCGGATATCTAAATAGTGTGTTGATATTTTTGTCTATCCGGCTAACCCGAGTATTAAACATTCGGAGATCTGAGCAAAAACCCGAGTACCCGGCCATCCGATATTTTTTTACTACTCGGCTAATTCGCAAATTCAATTATTCGAATATCTGAATAACAAATTTGTATATTGTGAAAAAATAATTATTAGTGTATTAATGAAATTTCTGTTATTTATTTTTCAGCACCACAGATTCAGTAATTTTGTGAAAAATTTTACGTTCAAATACCTATCCAGATAAAGAAATTAACTAATATATACAAAATGAACCAACCGGATACCAACCGGATATTAGGTTTTATTCGTATACACGAATATCCCAATATCGGATTATACGTATGTATGCGTAGTTCCAGCACTAGTGTTAAGTTAACAAAACACCCACCTGCATTGCATATCTTTCAATTCCAATTATATTCCACTCTGTCAACACAGCTACTTTAAAGCTCTTTAGATTTCCTTCCGTTCGTTATCACTTTTGCTTACCATAGTAGGTTGTCATCTATTCTTGCTGTCGGTTGCTTTTAAAATCTTACCCTTTCCTAACGACAGTATAATTTTAGCGCAGGTGGAAATCATATCGACATACATACATGGTTTTTCCACAAGGCGTATTTTATTATAATGCTCGTGTTGAACTTGGCAACTTTGCGAAAAGAAAGAGTGTACATATATGTATTTAGATACACATACATTTATATTTGCGTAAACATGTATGCTTCTGCCTCATATTAGTTACTTATATATTTTATTAAAGTGAAGCATATTTGCACGTGTTCTTCTGCTGTCCTTCATAAAACTTGCATTATTTTCTGAGCTTTATTACAGTGCTTCTGGTTTTTATTTTTGTCTCTTTTATTTTGCATATTGTATTTACACGCCAATGACAAATTCACATTGGTAGATAGTCTTTGGTGACAACGGTAGTAATCATATTAAAGCTAGCACCTGTTTACAGGCTTGAATTTAACGAGACGAGCACAGCAAACTGGTCACTTCAAAAATACACACATACATCTATTAACTAATATATCTATTAATTATTGTGGGTGTGTTTGGCATATGAGTTAGTTTTACTAACGTTTTTGCTTACTAAGATAACCATTGTGTAAAAATAAATGCGCTAGATTTTTTGCGGAAAACACTCTTGGAACGTGTGTGTAAAAAAATAAATAAATTTAGGTCGAATAGCCTGATCAATGTAGTAAAGGGTTAGTTATTATTACTTTATTTTCATAATATTTAACAAATGTATACATGTCGAGTTATTAATGCAAAGCTGAGACGTCACGATTTCACAATTTCATAGAGTTTTCGATATATTTTATGTCACTAAACTACCAAACAGCTGGACCGATTTCATTCATATTTGAAACATATGTCAGCATCTTGAAGGGAAGGGAAATATTCGGACTAAAATTTTAATCGCTAGGTTTCGCTGGGTCGGGATATTCCTAAAAACTGAAATTAGGTGCAGATTTGGCTGATAATTGGAACATTTGTTAGCCAATTGAAAAAGAATATTTGGACTAAAAAATTACACGATTGGACGCGCTGAGGTCGGGATATTCCTCACGTTCTTATACAGTGGGAGAATGATGGATATCTACACATACATATATATGCGTCACAAAAAAAAAGTTGAAACCGCTTTTTTGAGGGCGCCAATATATCTCTTAAAACAATTGCAATAAACTGTAAATACCCTACTTATGGCGAAAACTAGAAACTTTTGGAGAAAGGGCGTGGCACCTCCCACACAAACTTAACATCTCCTATCGCTTATTTCTGGAAGCGCTTACGCTAACGTCCTAAATATATATAGGCAAGCATCATTCGACTGGGAAACATTTTCTCCTAAATTTCTAAATCGCATTTTAAAAAATTTCAAAATAAGTTTGAAATTTGATTTTTTATAAGTTTCGTTGTAGATTGTCCTATCTACATACATATGTACATACCTATATACATAAGCACTGGATAGAGTTCAGTCAAATTATCGGAAGTTATACCTTTCACATATGGTCCTATTACCTATAGACTAGCCACTGAAAAACTCGCTTCGTGGCTCTGGAGTCGAGTGATTTATAAGTATATTTATTTATTCACCGATATCACGCAAATTCGAAATGTGAGCCACCTATGAGATGAATTCGTTTGCTAAAAATGGACTCGCTGTATGGTCGAGATATTTATAGAATCATTTTTTTTTTTTTAAACCTGGCTGAAATTCATAATGCGTATTCATTTCATTATAAGCAATGGTTTTGCAGAAAAGGGTCCCATGGATGGCGCTGCAGCCATAATATAAAGAAACCCCATGTGTTTGATCTGCTTTGGCCCTATGTTTATTTTATACGAATTTAGTTTTCAGATGGCTAAATGAAATTGAGTAAGCGCACCTTTGTCCGGCGCCCTCATACACCCTTAATGCGATCTTGCATTTATCCCCGATTAACGAAAGTGATCGGGGCGGCGTAAGACTCAAAGAAACCAGTTCATAAATATTAAGACGAATTNTCACATCCTTCCAAGAAGAAACACGGTGTGTATATCAATGGCTTTATTTAAACGATATTCAAGAGATCACACGACTCATTTAGTCGATGTACGGGAAAATTCCTCATCCTGTTGGTTAGCGAGGATTCTTGGCCCTACTATAACAGAAAACGCTCACCTGTGATC
>NW_016190738.1:0-3702 GCF_001687245.7 Rhagoletis zephyria | reverse complement strand
TTGAAACCAGCCGCGCCAATCGACACCAACCACTTTTGTCCTACTTCTGCAATCTGATGCTGAAAAGCATTATACGAGCTACCTATCTGATTCATAGCGGTATCATAAATAGCAAAGGCGCGATGATGCTGGCGTACACAGATGACTTTGATATTGTCGGTCTAAGAGCCAGACATCATTTTACATCTTAGAGAAGGAGGCAAACGAGGTTGGTCTATGTTGCGCTGAATATAAACGACAAAATGCGCAATAGACTGGAAAGATATTGAAGAGATTTGCCTACTTGGGATCCAGCATTAACACCAAGGTTAATTTCAGCCTGAAAATCAAGCGAAGGAGCTACTTTGGGCTTGGTAGACAACAAAAGATATGCTGTACAAAACTCTCATCATGCTTCCATAACCTTTACAAAGCTTCTCTATTTTGCAGGGACCGAACATAACAGTTATTGATGAAAACTGTCACGGAAAAATTCACTATGAAGGAAATGTTCTACAACTAAGTGATACCTACCAATCGATTTCTTTTTTCACCGAGACTCAAATTTGGAAATAAATTTTTATTTGCAATTTTTAAGCAAAATTAAAAAAATAACAATTATTTTTGATTTTTATATTATAAATCCAAAATAACAATTATTTTTTTTTATATCATGTGCCTTAGATAACAGTTATTGAAGACTTTTATTTATAAAAGTCATCAATAAAAATTAGTCAGTAACTTTTACTTTTAAAAGTCATCAATATAAATCAGTCACCGACTTTTATTTTTTAAATCATTCGTATAAAAGTCATTAACTTTTTTCGTAGTTAAAAAGGTGTTAGGAAAAAAAAGTTTACTACGACTTATAAAAATGACTTTTATAAGTATGATTTCAAAAATAAAAGTCAGTGACTGATTTTTATTTATGACTTTGATAAATAAGTCTTCGATAACTGTTATCTAAGACATATAATTTAAAAATCAAAAATAACTGTTATTTTGATTTATAAAGTAAAAGTCATAAATAGCGCTTATTTCAGGAGTAATTAAATAAAAGTAAAAAAGAATTGTTAAAAAGCGATTTTTTTAATAAAAGTTGTAACTGTTACGATCCCTACTATTTTGGGATCCCAATGGTATTCAAATTTTTATTTCTCGAAAATAGCTAAACAACTTACCACATCATCTGTAAAAAAATAAAAACATTTTATTCAAATGCGCAATGCAAACCGCCGTCCAAATGGCTTCGCTGCAATTCTAACAAATCGCAACAATATGTCACATCGCTCTATGCAAATTAGCTGCGCCAGCAACAATACTCTGTCGCACTTGCTGTCACTCAATACTTACATAAGTAAGGAGTATGTGGCACGTCAGTTCACACCACCAACTGCAACTAATGCCCGACACAGTTGTTGCAACATGCAAACGGTGGCGACAGCAGCATAAAAAAAGTCATATTGAATGGCAGATTATGGACGCCACAGTAGCACAGAAAAAGCAGAAAAAGAACTAAACAACACATTTGCAACTTTCTCACACCATTCAAGAAAAGTTTCGCTCTTTTTTGCAACACTAAAACCATTTGACCGATGCTGGACAGCTGCAAGTGGCGTGCAATTACTCAAAGCAGCTTCATTTCTTTTCTTTCTAACTACATATTATTTACTAAGTGGCATGCTGACTGACTAAACAACTGCAATTTTTTTCGGTGTTGCAAGAAGGCGCGGCGCGGCGCGGAAGCTACGCAATTTGCATGCGTGCCGTCGGACATCGTCTGGTCACCTCTGGATGAGCGATGCTGAGGACGAAGCAACAGCAGCAGAAACAGCTTATTGTTGCTTGCAGATGCTTGTGGCAAAAGTCTTACTGCTGTTGCTGCTGTTGTTTTTGCATTTACAAGTGGCGACAAGCGTATGCCAAGTAAATGTTCTTTTCAGCTTACATTTTGTAGTAAAGTATTGTTTTGTTTGACAGTCAACATTTTACGCTAAGAGCTCAACATGCCGCTTACAACAGTTTGCAAGCAAAAAAAAAAACAAAAAAAACAACACAACACAACACTAACATCTATTACAATGTCTTTGAAGTGCTGAAACAACAACAACAACAACAGTGCAAACAACAACAGTGCAAACAAGTGACGACAATTGCTAAGCATTTGTAATATTTGTTGTGTTGCAACATGACATTTGCATCAGCGTTAAGCATTTGTGCAACATGCAAACCACAATAGGTACCAACTGCAGCAACCATACGTAAAAGTATGTGCAGCATAACAAACACAAAAAAACAACGGTGCTAAACATCGCTGGGAATTACAAATGCCCGGGCAGAGCAGGAAACGGCTGCTTCGTCTGGGAAATTGTCGCCACAAGTGCTCTTGCAACATATTTAGCCCGTGCGCACAGTATGGCAGATCATGAGAAATTTGTGTAAACCTTATGGGAACTAATAAAAAAATAATCCTAAATTTTCATATACAGTTAAGATTACAGAGAAGAGTTTAAGACGTTTGCATACTACATACAAGAACTCGCATGAGTAGACTACTAATTTTTGAAAAATTAATTTTTCTTGGTACTAACCATAACTGGAAATACCCCAACTAATATCAGAAAATGCCACCTGACCTTTAAAAGATAGAAGATGCTTTCTGGGTAGTTTTATACTTATACTAAGTTCCCACGGCACGTAATCCGCTCTCCCATTCGTAATTGGCTCTCTTATTCATAATTGGTGCCTCAATTACCACTCGAATTACGTAATTCGCCATATAAAATTTTGAGAGCGATTCACCTCATTTGTAGGTAATTCAGATCCAATTACCACGCGAATGACGAACAAATCGCTGCCGTCTCTAATTTAAATCGGAAATTTTCGAATTTAGCTATCAGAGCAAGCGAGAATAGAAAAAATCAAAACAACGACCGGGAGGAAATGAATGAATTGTCAGATCGAACTGGGAATGAGTCATGTAAACAGGGTAATTCACCAAAGTAATTCAGAAGCGAACAACGTAATTGGCAGTGCTCGTGGGGACATAGTATTTGCGCTCTAAAAGCGAAAACTAACTTTTATCTCAGGACTTCTGCTTTTGATGCGATTGCTAGTTGCGTGGGTGTGTAAGCCCTATAGAGAATTTGTTTTCAGCGCATGAGATATTGCGCACTCTCTCTCTCAACTCCAAGTTGACATTGTAAACTCTCTTCAACAATAAAAACAAATGTGGCTTTCTACTAATAATTCATAATTAAAATATTTTAGCGCTTTCTGACCCACTGTGCGCCCTTTATCAACATCATCATCAACCACAGCCGCATTTGTGTGAATATTGATGTTTTCGGCAAAACTGAATGTACATATATATAAACCTATATGTAGGCGCATATTTTTACGAACCGTTACGGCGTTTATTTGGTGTTGCATGTTAGCAGCGGCGCCATACGCGTACCGAAATGAGAAATCAAATTTTTAATTTTGCTTACATTCGGCAGTGCGTTGATGCAACATTTGGTGCGCACTTGGCCAAACAATGGGCTGTTGTGACGACACATTGCCACCGCATATTTGCACTTACTACCCAATAAACAATTTTTGTTAAATCTCAATTTGAGATGCATTTGAGAATCAGTGCTTTTCTCAAATCTCAAACGTTAATTCTCAAATGCCGTTGATAGCGTTCTCAAACTAAAAGGCACATATTTGTTAGGACATTTT
>NW_016190737.1:0-3702 GCF_001687245.7 Rhagoletis zephyria | reverse complement strand
AAAAAAAAAACTAATGGGTTTTCTGTTACGAATACTTTTTGCTCGAGTTTAGATTGAGAATCAAGGAACTATGAAGCATTTAGTTACTCCTTTGCGAAATTTGAGAAATTCTTGATATCAGGCCTTTATGATGGCTCGAAAGGATTTAATAATTATTTGCACGTGATTGGGGAGAGAGTATACTTTTGTACTCTTGGATAATTTTCTTGAATATGCCAGCAAAATAGCGCATCGATTTGTACCACAGAATCCGTTTGGAATTGGTAGTTTTGCAAATCTTTCGAATCGGCGCGTTCATTTGATGATAGACCGTTCCTTTTTTGTCGATAAAAGTGACTTAATGTGAAATGCCATAAAGTCCTGTACGGCAGTCTTATACCATTTTTCCACGGCATCCTGAATTACTTTGTTCGCTCCCCCAATTACGATCGCGAATCACCCCATTCCCACGANACCATTTTTCCACGGCATCCTGAATTACTTTGTTCGCTCCCCCAATTACGATCGCGAATCACCCCATTCCCACGAGCACATTCTTAAATCGATTTGACAGTTCTCTGTCTCTGTGTTTTGTTTTTGTTTTCTTCGCTGCAAAATTGATGCAAAATTTAGGTTATTCCTAAAAATTTATAAGTTTCCGTGTTAAATTAGGGATATACACATTTATAAACTTTACTTTTCGTACTCAGGAAAAATGTAAGTTTTAATTTGTGAACTAGTTTCGAAAAATTTCCGATAAAAATTAGAGACGGCACCGATTGGTTTGTAACTCGCATGGTAATTGGATCTGAATTACCAACAAATGAGGTAATTCGCTCTCAAAATTTTGTATGGCGAATTACGTAATTCGAAGGGTAATTGGAGTGCGAATTACGAATGAGAGAGCGAACTACGTAATTGGGGTGCCGTGGGAAAGCCGTATTATAAACCATTTACATTTTGACGTATGTATTTGAGATAACGAGAGCCTGCCGAACACTAAAAGCCTTAAATAACCAGATTAAAGCAAATAGGCAATCAGCGTAGCCGAGCACTTAGAGGTGCGTAACCACCACTCGGTAGAACTCTGGTCCGACTAACATCAAATAGATTATCCTTCTTTAATAACGGTCGCTTCTCGGCTGTCTATAGCAAACCTCCGAGCGTAATACCGCCTTAGAAAGCTTATCCTAAAGACCATATAATACATATGTATGCACATACAATCAAATTTTAAATGATTTTTGGCTTAAATTGAAAATTTTGACTTTCTGCTAGCGACAAAAGATCTTAATTGATCAGCCTGAAATTTTGCACCCGTTTCATTGAGTTCACAGGGCAACTTTTCTGAACCTTACGGTTCTAAACAAGCTTTTTAGTTCGCGCCAGCCTAGTGGATATAGAACGAATTTTTAAGATTCCTGTGGAATATTTATACGAATTTGGCTATATACGACGAATGCAACCAAATTGTATGCACAACTACGATAGATTTATGTAGATATTTGATTAATGAAAAGATCCATGAAAATGTTATATCAATAATATGAATACCAATATCTTATCACAATATAAATGTACATATACCTAATTTAAGTATGTATGTATGTGCTAAATTCCTAGCTATTTGGCAATAGTCCCGAAGAAGTTATTAAATTTTTCGAATAACCAAGTAGGGCGCGTGGCAGCAAAAAGTCAATGTTAGAGTGTTGCCCAAAAAAAAAAAACATAAAATTGCCTAAAAAATAATTAAAACAAAGAATCAGAGCAATAAGTTTGGCAGACCGCTGCTGCGGCTGCGTCGCGGGCGCTTGCTCTCTGTTACTGATACTCGTACTTAACATTTTTCGGAAGAAATTTTTTTGCAATAAAAATACCGTGAAATATGTCATTAAAAATCGTCTGTCACCTTGGCTTTTATGATTGTCAACAAAACGATTTTATGAGGAGCGTGACGCAATATGTATACTTGCACATATGTATGTATGTATATACAAACGTTTTCCTATTTGTTTGAATATTTAAACATAGGTATGTACATATATACTTTTTTGTTGACAGTTTGGCTGACAGTTTGGCGGTGCTGCAACAAAATTAGGTTTCCAGTGCAACAAATAATTGCCTGCTTCTTTACTTGTTTGGTGGTATGTATTTATGTATGTGAGTGCGCTGTCAACAGGGCGTAGCAAACGTAAAAATTTCTGCTACATTAAAATATGAATGTTTTTTTTTTTTAATTTCTACTGCCTTCTTCTATACATAAATACTTATTTTACCGGTTACCTTGAGTTCTTCATACATTTGAGAACAATGCCTGAACTAAATAAGTAACATTCTTGGTTATATTCACATTTTATGGGGTACATACATATACATATGTACATTAGGGTGGCCCAAAAGTAGATAGGAAAATCTAATTTTTTGATGTTCCTTGCTGCTACCCCCAGAACGGAAGAATACCAAAAATAAGGAGATACCTACATATTTTTTTATTTTGAAATCGGATAATATTAACCCGTGCCGCCGGGGCTTCGCAGTATTACATGTAGTATTTTACATAGGGAAAATAAATTTTTTCGTGAAATTGTTATAAAATCGTTAAAAATAAATATTTTTTGATCGATGATATGATGCTTATTTAGATTAAAAATTTTACTAAGTGTGTTTTAATAACCGTTAATCCTCTCCGTTATATATAAAAATTATTTATTTTATGTTTTCATAACCACATCACGCACAAAAAGCTCGATGGATGTGTTTATTTGTTGTTTTTTGCATTCTACTCGATTATTTCTGTATTGGGTTCCCAGATATTTGAAAATTTAAAATTATTTAAAGGCTCAATAAAATAATTAGGTTTCTTGAAAAGATATAAAAAAAAAAAATTTGTACGGGGTTGCCACCTCTCTAAAAAATACATTACCGGTTTTTAAAAATTTATGCTTACTTTATACCACAATATGGGCATTAAATGGAAGGTTTATGCACTCCCAGCAACGGTTTAGTTTTTATGAAGAAACTTAAATATTTGATTGACCTTTAAATAAATTTAAATTAAAAAAACAAATTACGTGTCTCCTTATTTTTGACATTCTTCAGACCTGGGGGGGGGAGGAAAAAATTTTGGACAACCCTAATGTACATGCACAGACATTGGAGAATACGACCTTGAATAGAGGCTTCTTCCTTATAATACTAAACTTTTAAACTTTTTATGTACATACATACATATATATGTTTCCAGTTTCCGACTAACATCGAAAACAAAATCAAATAAGACGTTTTTTTTTGTAATAGCGGCCGCCCCATGGCAAGCAATGGAAAACCACCCAGTGAATTTCTGCATGAAAAACAGCTTCTCATAATAGGTATTCACCAAATTAAGCAAGTGGCAGAGTGCCAGGTCACTCTTGCTCAATTTCGTAAATACTCCCATAAAAATACAATCGCCGCACATACGAGTATTTACATGAAAAATCCCGTCAAAAATATTTTTGGCTTTTTGTTTAAAAATAAAACAACATATTAAAGTACTCCGTGTGCATATTAACTATTTTTTAACCCACTTCAAAAAAGGAGGAGGTAATTAATTAACTTTGGACCACGAAAACCTAAACATAACACCTATTTGAAAAATAGGATATGCCCTTCTTACTTCTTGAGACAAAGCTCCGAATAGGGGCACCGAAATTGCGCATATGGAAACTGTGCATTTAGACATTA
>NW_016190736.1:0-3702 GCF_001687245.7 Rhagoletis zephyria | reverse complement strand
TTCTGTCTTTTCTTTAAAACTCTTTATTTTAATAATTTAATTTTACTCGTACAGCTTTTTTGCAGCCGCTTGCTGGTTGTTGAACTGTCAAATTTCGATTATCGATAACTACAGCAACTGAGGATAGTTGCCATTCGTAATACAAATTTTCTTTCCAGTTGCATTGCCAGCTGCCAACCGAAGCGTGGTTGTGTTGCCATCCGTAATCGACCCATAAGTAAGGTCTTTTCATTTCAACAGATGCAAAATTTGTCTGCACCATGGAATTTCTCCTCTATGCGCTACACAATATGTTAGTGTTTGACCGAGCTTTTCCTCCGATTTGCGGCGTGTACCTTGATATTGTCACACAAAGGGGAGGGACCTACAGGTTTACGCCGACTACGAATGGCGATGGTATTTTTATGAGAAGCTAGTTTTCATGGCAGAAATACAGTCGGAGGTTTCGTCTAATCTCTGCTACCATTAGTTGTAATTTTTTTTACTGAATAAAGGGTCATTTAATTACTATTATGTAAATGTAGAAAAACCTTTTTAAAAGTTTGACATTTTAAATTTTCTTTAACATTTTTTAATTATTTAAAATATTATTACAAGAAATTTTATACAAATAGTCTTGCTGAATTCGCAGAGTTTTGCAATTTTGTAAGCCAACTCAAAATCCATTTCACGCCAGCGCATATGGTTACTAATATCGTCTAATCTCTGCTACCATTAGTTGTAATTTTTTTACTGAATAAAGGGTCATTTAATTACTACTATGTAAATGTAGAAAAACCTTTTTAAAAGTTTGACATTTTAAATTTTCTTTAACATTTTAGCTTACAAAGTTCACGACACACCAGACGGCAAATGCTCGTATGCTAAATATGAAAGTTTCGCTTGTTTTCGGCAAATTCATTGTGTGCTGGGAATTAGAAAGGCGTCCACAGTTGCAAATAATACATTTATATGGGGAATAAGAATGCATATCGTCGGTTATACTGCAAAACGGTCTATGTCTATTAGTACCCTTGACACTTAGATGGTATTTTACTTACACCGGAATACATCTGCAAAACGTTATACCCGAATAAACGAATGACAAAACTGTCTACCTTTGGCTGATGATGATGAACGATTGCCAGATGCGATCAGATCAATTAAGCAGCAGAGGTAATGAGTGACATAGAACGTTTTGCAGTATCACCGACGATATGAAACTTCTTTAAACAACCCAGTGGGAAAATGTAATCGAAAGTAGTCGGAAGTAGTAATCGAAAAAATAATCAGTAAACAACCCGTTTCACATTCGAAGATGAATTTTTTTCCCCAAGGCGATGTCCTAAGAAAGGGGGGCATTCAATTTTGCATTACTGAGTATCGAGAAATGAATGTGATTTAATGTGAAATTTTTGGGACTTTTTGATTACATTAGAATGCTGATTACATATTAAAAAGTAATTGAATGTAACACTCATAAGAAATACATTCGATTATTTATCACGCATGGAATGCATTACTACTTTTCCCACTGCGATGGAAAATATGCCCTGACTTGACTTCAATGTATTTCTGCGTATTTGGAAGGTTAACATAATACGTGTGTATAGTAACAAATAGTCAGCACTAATTTGTACTGACACGTGCAAATTTTTACTGGAAAGGTATATAATAACCGAAAAAAATTGGAAGAGAGCACTGAATCGAGAGTGTTACAACATTGGAGAGCTGTAAATTCTTGCTGGTGAAACTTTTTTTACCAGAAAGTAGCTAGCAGACGAGGAATACAGCAGGAATGTCAAAATAGTTCACTTGCAAGTTGTTACTAGTTTTGTGTTCAATAATTTTTTCTGCCTGTTTAATCTTCTCTTTAGTTTTACGGTCTATTTTGCGTTTTGCTATTCGCTGCAATTTTTTACGGAAAAAGTTGTTATACACAATTAATATTTCATCAAAATCAGACCATATTTAACATTTGGAGTCACATTTTGTTTAGTTGGTGGCTTGGTTTGCCTGTGGACCAATCTTCACTGTATTTTAGGTTTCTGTTTTTACAGATAAACTACATACGCAAACCAAATTTGATCAAAATCGGATAACTTTTAAAATTCCGCTCATGAGAGTTGGAGGCGTGGCAGTTGGCCAATCCTGACCACATTTCAAAAATTTTTTAAGTGAAATTAGACTATATACAAAATTCATCGAAATTGGACCACGTTTACTATTTTGTTCGCAGCTTATATGGGGACGTTACACTGCGATGCGGCAATGTCTGAATTTGGTATCCCCGCGAAACTGACACGGCTGTGTAAAATAACGTTGAGCAATACCACCTGCTCCATTAGAATTCGGAAGGACCTGTTCGGATGACACCAAACGAGGTTTCAGACAGGGTGACATCTTTTCGTGTGATTAGTTTAATCTGAAGTTGGAGAAGATAATAAGAGCCACAGAAATGAACGGATTAGACTGAATTTTGTACAAGAGGGTACGTCTGTTCTGCCTTCTCGGAATTAGATAGAAAAGCAAAGCGCATGGGTCTGGTGGCGAATGAGGAGAAAGGAGAATAATAATGTCAGCCTTGAGATTCAACGGGGAATCACTCTTGCCAGCTAGTGTTTACTCTAAATGTGTAGGCAGTTGAGAAGTTAAGTCCTCTCTCGTCTTACAAAACTCCTACTCTAAAAGTCACTCACAATGCCCGTGCGGTGTATGGTGTAGAAGCATGGACAATAAAAGCATCTGATGAGGCGGCTCTTGGAGTTCTCAGGAGATTTACGGGCCTTGCGGGTAGGCGATGGCGAGTACCGCAGACGATGACAAAATGAGCTCCGTGGATCCGCTGGCTTGGCCATGTCGTATGAATGGACAGAAATTCTCCAGATCTAAATTTCTACGGTACGAGTCACGATGCTATCAGCAAGAAGGACTTGGCTTCACTTGGCATTTCCAATTGGTGGTAGTTGGAACAGAAGAAACACGACTGACGTGCTTTCTAGAGCTCGGCCAGAATTGCATAGGTGGTTACAGATATGTTTATTCGTATGTATTGGTACATACATATTTAAATTTATACATATACTGTTTGTTGACTTATGATCCTAAATACTAAACGCATCGATGGTCTAAGTAAACTACAAATATCTACTTATAGCCTAAGTAAAACAAAAGTGAGAGATGAAAAATNAAAGCTGGAGATAAATCACTGTAGTGAAGTGATCGATTAAAAGCGCTGGTAGAAGGCAATATCACACGCATACATATATTTTTATCGCCAAATCGATTTCACACGCACAAGATATCTCTTACAATGAATTTTTTACTTGAATTGGCATGTTATGCATTACACAACACACATATGTATATATACTTTTCGTTAATTTATTATATATATTTTTAAACTAGAACTTCACTATCACGTAATCTTTTTTAATTATATCACATCTTAGTTTTAATTTTGGCTACAATTTCTCATAAAATATAAAAAAGCTAACATAATGTCAAAGCAATCTTCTAACACCTGAGCGAATACAATGAGATCAAAATCACAACACTTTTTCGATGCAGTGCATCTGCGGTTCAATGGCGGTTCGTGAACACTGTGATACAAGAAGGAAAGATTATATTTACACGCGATATACAGTAAGTTAATCTGTCATTAACGCAGGCCAAAGACTAAAACGCGACAGACTGAAGAAATTACGCTCTCCACGAAAAGCT
>NW_016190735.1:0-3702 GCF_001687245.7 Rhagoletis zephyria | reverse complement strand
TCTTTGTTTACATTTTTTGACATTACAGTCAGCTATGAGAGAGCTCGACCGAATTGTCACTTCTACCTTGTTGAATATGCCCATGATGCAACAAAAATGTCCTGATTTAATCGGTATGTTAGGATGTAGTGTAAACCATACACTTCCCTAACATACCAATATAAATCCTTTAGTGAGTTGTTAGTTAGTAAAACGCCCTTTTGGANAACAAAGGGTTAGTTTCTTTGTTTACATTTTTTGACATTACAGTCAGCTATGAGAGAGCTCGACCGAATTGTCACTTCTACCTTGTTGAATATGCCCATGATGCAACAAAAACGTCCTGATTTAATCGGTATGTTAGGATGTAGTGTAAACCATACACTTCCCTAACATACCAATATAAATCCTTTAGTGAGTTGTTAGTTAGTAAAACGCCCTTTTGGAAGGGCAACAGAGAATTTTTGCCGAAAGCACGCATATGCTGTAATTAGGGCTGTGCGATTATTCGATTACTCGAGCAAGTTGGTTAATTAATTATTCGGTTAATCACTTACTCGAGTAATCAAGATTTTGTTTACTCAAAACGATGATTAATCGAGTTACTTGAAATATGATTACTCAAAAAAATAATTTTGCTCGTTAAAAGAGTTTACTTTGGAAAATGCTTATTTTCTTTTTTACATTCTGTATATGAAAAAATTTTTAATTTTAATTTTTGAAAACAGAAACGTTGTTTTCAAAGTATCAAGGAACTTTAACTACTTTATACATATGTAAAGAGTTGAAATGTTGATTACTCATTTTACTCGAAATGTTGATTAATCATAAAGCAAATTACTCAAATATTTTTGTTTTTGGTTAATGAAAAATCTTGACTACTCGAGTAACTGAACTTTTGAGTAATCATAATTTCCAATTAATCGAATAATTAGGTTATTTACTTTATGATTAATTAAAATTTTGAGTAATCAATTAATTGCACAGTCCTACTGTATACAGTGGTCCATCTTAGATATGATTTCTAACTACTCCGAAAGACTCATCCCAAAAGGTTTTTTTTGAAGGCAGATTTTGAAAAGGTGTAAGTTTCGTGTTACATAGGTCGTACCAATTGTTGACAATTTCGAAAAAGTCGGCAGTTTCACAGGCTTTATATATATTCAGCCCCAACGAAAAGCAACGTCGTAGGGCGCTGGCAGTGCTGTGAGAGAATAGTTGTGCAGCCAGCTTCACTTTTTGCCGCCCTGCATGGTGCACAGTGAGATGGATGTCTGATAGCTTATGCGCAATCGACACATCTGAAACCGCCGTATGGGTTAACAGTTCAGCTATACTTCGCGATGTTAACCAGTCGCCTTGATGCAGAAACCCACCGTCGAAAAAATAATTCCTTAATAATTTTAACAAGTGTGGTGCGTCCGCAAACACAAACACTTTCCCGGCATTTGCTGGGTTTTGAAACCAAGTTTATCCTAATAGACATATAATATTATAACTAAGTTTTGTGTGACAAGTACTTTGTTAAAATAATCGCATACCATTGGAAATATTCAGCTCTTTCCACAGGGCTTGATTAGCAGCTCCCATGTCCGATACGACACCCACAACAGGATAGCCAGCTTCCTCAAGCTTTTCAATGATTCCAAACAAAATGGATTTTGTCATCCGAAAATCGTATGCGGAAAATACTGGCTGTTTCCAAGAGCGCTGAAGACCTCTAGCAATGACAACTTGTACATATCTGCTCGGCGTCCGAATAGTGTCCGAAAGTGTCATATTCATACGCAGTCTCCACTGCCATCTCGTCAAAACAAAGAATGCACAGCTTTTCCGCCAGGGAAAAGTCGCTTGCGCTGCGCATAACGGCTATTGAAAAGTTTAACACGCCATCTTCAAACTTCAGCTTCTGACACCGTTTGGCTACCGAGGACTCGCAGGGAAGAGGGAACCCGCTCTTTATTAAATTGGCGTATGCCCGTGGACCTGCGGAATGTAAAGATATGGTCCTCGACATATCTCTCCTACTCCAATGTAGTCTTTTTTCTGGATTCTCTAACTTCCGCAATTGACCTTAGGTAAAAATAGCTTTTACGTTCGATCGGAGGCTTTGCAGTTCTTCAACTTGAATTTTCAACCTAGCTATCTCTTCTTCTAGCATTTTAACACGGTCATCTGTTTCGGATCTAAACCGGAGATTTATATTATCAAATTGGTGTTTTTTAAATAATACACTAAAAAGTTACTGTGTCTGTGTAGAGGCGTCCACAAATTCCGGATATTCCAGCGCACTCACAGTTTCAACCAGCATTGGGAGGCCATCAGCTATTAATTTCTTTCTTTTCTGGTCTGAGCAAGACAAAAAATCTTCTGAAGAAAAGTGTAAACCGCAAATTTTTGCCCCAGGCCTTAATTCGACTCCACACAAGTCTGCCCATTTTTTTTCTTTTTACTTCATCCTTAGGTACGTGAAACATACTAATGCCTTCTTGTTTCCGTTTCCTCCGACACAGAAAACAACTAGGCTTCGGCATACTGTTTGCACTAAAAACGTAAATAAATTCTTAAATAATCTATTCAAATTCTAAATAAATACATTAACAAACTATGTACGTATGTGTTTATTAAAAGAATAATCCGAAGAAAGAAATTAAAATTTAATCAATAATTTTGTTGAAAATATTAAAAAAAAAAAAACACAATGAAAATGACAATGACCGGGTCACTAAAACCTATAGCCTCCATACAACTGATTGCTAAGATATGGTGCTTTACGTTAAAACTCCTTTATTTGGACGGCTGTTTTCCAAATAATTATTTGTACATAATCGGCTGACTTCCAAAACGTCAATTGATTCGTATAAGGTTCCATAACGCCGAACTACAAAATATTGACAATGTATACTGTTCCAAAACGCAGCCGATTAGTTATCGGAACGTATCGCTTGAGCAATCAGCGCATCAGAAACAAAGTTGATGCTGCGTTTGTTATTGGTTACCATTGGTGTTTTAAATATGGAAAATTCAGAAAAAATTTTCATTGCTATATTGAATATTTAAAATATGTAATGTATATGGTTGCAATGTGTCGCAACTCTGCATATACAAACAGTTTGAATACCGCAGTATACCAGTTTCCAAACATTGTATTGATAAGTTTTGGAAGTCAGCCATCCAATGAGGAAATCGTCAATATCGATGCTGTATAAGCTACATCTCCTATACCACTGACTGTCCAGATACAAGTTTTTGGGATATAACTCCTTTATGTAGAAAGCTACAACCATTAAATTAAAGCCGCTTTACATATTGACCATATACAATGAAAATTATTTGGATCGTTGCCTTATAAATATAAATATAATTTAGCTCCAAAATAACCAATTTAAAATGCAGTAATCGGTTGAAGTGAAGTTGTCTTATGTTCACGAGAGGTATGTAGCCTTCTTATTTTAAATATCAATATAATTTTCTTACTTCTTATTCCTTAATTCTAAATATGTTTTTTTCTGTAGCTTAAAATCTAAGAAACTCGTCGACTATATTTTTAATATAAGTATATGTAGTAAATCCAAATATCCGCGCCATGAAACCTGAATGCTAACTTTGGTTATGTGTGTATGCATGTGTAATTTAACGTACTTACAAATGAAGCCGAGCGGGATGGGCACACACTAATACCAGAGAACGTATATAACTGAGAAGGCGCATTTTCTCTGTGAA
>NW_016190732.1:1659-3703 GCF_001687245.7 Rhagoletis zephyria | reverse complement strand
TACCAATTTTCCAAGGTCATGTGACTTATGGTTCCGAAGTTATGGCTGACTAAAAATTTCACGCCTATGGGCNGAGAAGTGTTGCTGAAACTTATAAAAGACAACAAGGTGTCCGTGATTATGTGATTAGTAAATCGAAAGAAATATCTGATGAAAATGCTCGTTCCGAAGTAAATAAAGTAAATTAAGTAAATGGCTTTAGATTCGTAATCAGCAACCCAGAAAACCCCCAGATACCCAGTTACATAGAAATCTACCGATTTTCTTTTAATTTTCGTCCCCCATATTGGATCCGCCATTTTCAATTTTTGATAAGTGACTTCAGATTCGTAATCAGCGACCCAAAAATCCCCTAGGTAAGAAGTCGTGTAAGGATCCATAAACGAGTATTTGTTTAAATAGTTTCATCCAGCTAGATTTGCGATCCGAACCACTGAGCGCCCCCTTCTACAAACTCATTTATATATACCCTCTTATAAGCACCTACCATTTATATGTCTGTATACCAATTTTCCAAGGTCATGTGACTTATGGTTCCGAAGTTATGGCTGACTAAAAATTTCACGCCTATGGGCGGTGCCACGCCCCCTTGTAGGATCCCAATTTTTTCACCCTATTATAGGCCCAGGAGTCATGGCAATACTCTGTCAAAATTTTGTTCGAACCTCAGTCCGTTTAGGCTGCAACGTGGCACATACATACATATATACATACATACATACTTCCACAAATATATAGTAGATATATCCTTCTCTTAGCGTAAAACAATTTTTGGGGATGTCTCTGCCACAGGGCCACCTATCGTAAAAGTTTCATGTCCAAATATTTCTTTTAAATTGGCTAACTTGTTTTCTAAATATGAGCCAAATCAGCAAATAAATGTAATTTTTAGGAATATTCTGACCCCAGCGCCACCTAGCGAGCAAATTTTTGGTAGAAGTATTTCTTTTCAAGGTACTGATATATATTCCAAATATGAACCAAATCGGTCCAGCCGTTTAGTACTTTAGTGACATACAATATACAGAAAATTCTATGGAATTGTGAAATTGTGACATCTCAGCTTTCTTAATTTTTTGGCAACAACAACAAAAAGTTTTCAATTTTTTTATCGAAAAACCTTCCACACAGAAGGTCCAAGAGAGTACTTTTTACAGAATTGAAATCGGTTCAGCCGTTTGGTCAGGCATCGCGGTCATACGAAAAATATTTCGTTTTTTTATATATAGATTATAAGCACCTACCAAATATGTATATAACTGCATACAAAATTAAGTTGATGCGACATATGGTTCCGAAGTTATAGCTGATAAACCTTTCAACGAATATGGGATAAGCCTCTCCACCTTTCACAACCTCGTTTATATATACGCTCCTACAAACACCTATCATTGATATGTCTGCATACCAAATTTCAAGTTCGTGGGACTTATGGTTCTGAAGTTATAGCTGATAAAGGATTCCACGGCTATAGGATACGCCATGCCCCCTTTTACAAACTGATTTATATAAACCCTCATATAAGCACCTACTATTGATATGTCTTCATACCAAATTTCAAGTTCATGGGGCTCCGAAGTTATACCTGATAAAATATTCCACGCCTATGGGATGTGCTACGCCCCCTTTTACAAACTCGTTTATATATACCCTCGTATAAGCACCTACCATTGGTATGTCTGCATACCAAATTTCAAGTTCGTGGGACTTATCGTTCCGCTGATAAATATTTCCATGCGTATGGAATGTGCCACGCCCCCTACTACAAACTCATTTATATATATCCTCGTATAAGCACCTACCATTGGTATGTCTGCATACCAAATTTCAAGTTCGTGGGACTTATCTTTCCGCTGATAAATATTTCCATGCGTATGGAATGTGCCACGCCCCTACTACAAACTCAATTATATATATCCTCGTATAAGCACCTACCATGGATATGTCTGCATACCAGATTTCAAGTTCGTGTGACTTATGGTTCCGAAGTTATAGCTGATACAAAATTCCACGCCTATGGGATGTGCCACGCCCCCTTTTACAA
>NW_016190732.1:0-1634 GCF_001687245.7 Rhagoletis zephyria | reverse complement strand
GCATACCAAATTTCAAGTTCGTGTGACTTATGGTTCCGAAGTTATAGCTGATAAAAAATTCAACGCCTATGGGATGTGCCACGCGCCCTTTTACAAACTCATTTATATATACCCGCCTATAAGCAGCTATCATTGATATGTCTGAATAGCAAATTTCAAGTTCGTGTGACTTAAGGTTCCGAAGTTATAGCTGATCAAAAATTCCACGCCTATGGGATGTGCCACGCGCCCTTTTACAAACTCATTTATATATACCCGCCTATAAGCAGCTATCATTGATATGTCTGAATAGCAAATTTCAAGTTCGTGTGACTTAAGGTTCCGAAGTTATAGCTGATAAACCTTTCAACGAATATGGGATAAGCCTCTCCACCTTTCACAACCTCGTTTATATATACGCTCCTACAAACACCTATCATTGATATGTCTGCATACCAAATTTCAAGTTCGTGGGACTTATGGTTCTGAAGTTATAGCTGATAAAGGATTCCACGGCTATAGGATACGCCATGCCCCCTTTTACAAACTGATTTATATAAACCCTCATATAAGCACCTACTATTGATATGTCTTCATACCAAATTTCAAGTTCATGGGGCTCCGAAGTTATACCTGATAAAATATTCCACGCCTATGGGATGTGCTACGCCCCCTTTTACAAACTCGTTTATATATACCCTCGTATAAGCACCTACCATTGGTATGTCTGCATACCAAATTTCAAGTTCGTGGGACTTATCGTTCCGCTGATAAATATTTCCATGCGTATGGAATGTGCCACGCCCCCTACTACAAACTCATTTATATATATCCTCGTATAAGCACCTACCATGGATATGTCTGCATACCAGATTTCAAGTTCGTGTGACTTATGGTTCCGAAGTTATAGCTGATAAAAAATTCCACGCCTATGGGATGTGCCACGCCCCCTTTTACAAACTCGTTTATATATACCTGCCTATAAGCACCTACCATTGGTATGTGTGCGTACAAAATTTCAAGTTCGTATGACTTATGGTTCCGTAGATATAGCTGATAAAAAATTCCACGCCTATGGGATGTGCCACGCCCCCTTTTACAACCTCGTTTATATATACCTGCCTATAAGCACCTACCATTGGTATGTCTGCACACAAAATTTCAAGTTCGTGTGACTTAAGGGTCCGAAGTTATAGCTGATCAAAAATTCCACGCCTATGGGATGTGCCACGCCCCACAGTGGTTCGGATAGCAGATCTAGCTGGACGAAAGTAAATTTTTTTTTGTTTTTAAAATACTTAATGGCACTTGGACCACATGCCTGACAATACATTCAAAGATAAATTGCATTTATTAAAGCATTAACATATGAAAACAAACAAAAAAGGTAAGTCAACGCCGCCTATTTGAGAACTCTATTTTNACTCTATTTTAAAAGCTGAAATTTAACTTAAAAGATTGCTAATTGCACTCACAGATATTTGCATAATTGCAAATTGACTTTATAAACAAAAAATTACACTTATTCCGCTATAGATTTAGAGGTCACAACGCAATTTATGCCCACATTGGTATAAGCAAATTTATTCTGAAAAATCGTCGTTTGGATAAATTAAAAAGATAAATTAAAGAGTAGGAAAAGTAAAGGTCGTCGA
>NW_016190731.1:0-3703 GCF_001687245.7 Rhagoletis zephyria | reverse complement strand
TCTATATAAAAAGATGGTCGAAATTGAGATCCTTCAACATTAAAATTCATCTAAAATTAACTGTATACAAAATTTGTCAGTTCAAAGAAAGTACACACTTGCTGAAATCCTGTTCTTCACATGTCTAGTTCTCTTTTCATTTATCCATTGTGCCTCTTCTTCAAGGTCTTCATACATATTATTGTAGGTTTATATACAACTAGCTGAGAGTTATTAGTTATTTATCTAAACTTAATACGAAGAAGGAATGTATTATATTATGTAAAATCATAGGCAAAAAGTATGCACGAAATGCTTTTACAAGTAAAGTTAAAAAAAAAAAAGGAACAGTCCAGCGCCTTCGTCTTGGTCTGCAGGCTGTATCGGAGATACACCCGCTAAATTTAAACGTAGAATACGTGGTATGGTTAAGAGCATATCCAAGTCAAAAACGAAAGCACAAACTAAGAAAAAAATATCGATAACAAAAGCGATAATAAAATCGATAACAAAATCGATAAAAATATCGATAACAAAATCGTTAACTAAATCGATTACAAAATCGATAAAAAATCGATTACAAAATCTATCGAAAAATCGATTACAAAATCGATAACAAAATCGATTCCAAAGTCAATAACAAAATTGATAACAAAATCTATCAAAAATCCATTACAAAATCGGTAATAAATTCGATAAAAAAATCGATAAAACTATCGATAACAAAAGCGATGGCAATATCGATAGCAAAATCGGTAAAAAAACCGATAAAAATACCGACAACAAAAGCGATAACAATATCTATAGAAAAATCGATAAAAATATTGATGACAAAAGCGACAAAAATATCGATAACAAAAGTTTAGGCAAACGTTTAACATTTTGTGTTTCGAATAGTATACTTTTTTTTAAAACATAAACGGTTACACGTGCTGTAATAGAGACCAATAGGTGGTGGATATGTTTTAATGACACTCGTTAACCATATCCCATATTATATTTTGAAGTCGTGAACCAACTATTGGAACAAAATAAAAAGCTGTATTTAATATTTATCTATTATTTTATCTCAAAAACGACGAAAACATCGAAGGAATTGTACGAGCGCCTTTCTTAATTTATTTTTGCATTACGTTGCCAATGTGATAGTTGAACAGAGTATGGCGAAATTTAATTTCTTTGGAATTTTAATATTAATATCTAAATTGTTGTAGACATCAGACACCGCTTATTATTTTCGTTTAATTTTTTAGTTCTATATTTTTGGTTGCTGCATTTTTTACATTGATGTAAATATATTTATGTAAGCTTCTTCGTGTCGCTTTTAATGTAAATATTATTTAAAATTTTAATACATATTTTTCTCATTAGTCGTTTAAAGTATGTGTATGTATGTGTGGTAGTAGAAAAACGTTTTGCTTGCAACAAAATGTGTTGGTTATTTTTTCCATACTGGAAGATAGAGAAATAAATAAAAATATAGTACAATAATATTTTGTAATGAAATTAAAATACCTTTAAAGTGCACAAAGGAAAATTTACAAAGCCACAGGAAATACGCATGTATAAATGTTAGAGTGCACAGATGTGTGTTTATAAATGGCATATGTAAATGTTAGGTAAATGGAAATGCAAAAAGAAAATAAAGGTCAAATAAAATGCTAATGCCAAGCCAAAGAGGGAAAATCAGTTTAAGCGTGAGCATAAAAATTTAACTTTTTAAGTTACTTTTGCATTTTTAAAACGTATTAAAACTTAAGAACTCAATACATATTTGTTTTAAATTGTAAGAGTTAAGCCTTTATTTTGTATGAATAAAAAATTAAATATTTAAGAATCGTAAATATAAATTTAAGCGCGATAACATAATTTCCCGGTATTTATATTCAATGGATTGCCTTTTTTTATAAATTTTTGAAGGAAACTAAGAAAAATTCAATTACGAGACGCTTAGGAAATAACTAAGAACTTAGCACAGCCAAATACCCCAACTGATCTTCAGCCAAGGTACTCTCATAAAATCTTTTTTAAAACTTGTGTGCTTTTATAACCTCTATTCAAACATGTTGAATTAATAGTCCTTTCACAGAAATAAACCAGGGGCGTAGAATGGACCCGACTGAGACACAACGGATGTATTGTTAAAATGACTACAATAATCTTTAGTTTCCTCTTTGGGGAGATTAACTAGGATCCTGTATCTCTTCAGTTTGTTAAGCTTTTGACTTGGCGAAGTCATGTGTTGCTTACCAGAGTTGTTCTCTCATTCCTATTATCTCTCTTTGCTCTTCGCTGACTGTGTTTGAACCTACTGCAAGCAATAGCTTAGACACTGTAGGGAGTTGAAGCCGCTGCCTTGTATTCTAAGCCGTCCGCTACCTCGGCTCCCTTATTACCTTGTGCTCATAGCAGCTGACAACCATATGATTATTTTCAGCAAGGGCGGTAAGCTTAGCAATGCACTCAAGTACCAGAGAAGATTTAACACACACGGCCTACCGCAAAGTATTCGGGAGCTTTAGATTAGTCTATGTAACACTATAGTGGTTGCCAAGCTAATTTCCTGTGGAGCTCCATTTTAAATTTCTTCTAGAAGCTTGGATACTAGCATTTCCGTGGTCGTAGCTGATAAGAACTTGCTTGGCTGCAGGCTGTATGGTGATGTGCAGTGGCTCGGGCCCGATAATCACCTCCAGTGATGTCGTAGGGTGTGCGCATTGCGTTGAAGCTTTGTGAGAGACATAACTCTCTCGGTGGCTAAGGTAGCCCCAGGAAACGTACTGTTTTGATGAGGTTGGACCAAAGAGAAAGGGGCGTTAGTTGAATAGTTTTAAAGGGACATGTGAAGACGTAGTTATTGTCATGAATGCAATCTTCACATACAGGACAAAACTTTAGTCGAGTCTGGATAGGTAAAATTTGAACATGCTACAGTACCCAGACGTAACTGTAGCAGAGTAACGTGGATCTCTCGGGGAAGCGGTTGTTGTTGAAGCGGCTACTAAACCACGCGCGGGTTGGCTCATTCATCAACGTTGTCACCAGGCAGCTGAAACTTGGTGGTGATTGAACTCCTTGACGACATTCAAGAAGCGAGAGCTGATAAAGGTGGTAATGNATGCAGTTCTGGATATCGCCCTTCAGTTCACAGAGTTGTCTTCTGGCGTGACAAATAATATGAGTAATAGTCACCTTTTCGCCTTTCGCAATTGTCGTTAAAACAAACTACCGCTAAATCGATACCATAACAGAAACTTGTTTATAGTGTTGATATTAAAAAGCTATTTCTATTTGTATAGGGAACAATGTCTAAGCAAATGGTAAAAAAAGTACAATTGTTGTACAAGGGTTTGAAAAGTAATCCACGTGAACTAGGAGAGTGAGGAACAAGCTATTTAAAAATTGCGAGCATTATAATATTTAAAGAATTTAGGGGTAATGAGCTAAGTAAAGTCAACTGTAAAACACATTCCAAACCAAATGAAACGAGAAAGCTGGAGCAACTTTCAGGCTTCAACTCAAACTAATCGCGCGCATAATGAAAATATAAGTACCAACAGCATTTCAGTGCTTACCTTCTTCATCCGCATTGAGCAAAGGATCGAATGCCTCCAACACACTAACGCGCGAGCTGTAAATAAACGCATTGATTAGAAAAACAGTAAACACCTTTTAAAAGAACTCATTGCATGCAACATACTCATCCTCCTGATTAAGATCAATC
>NW_016190730.1:0-3703 GCF_001687245.7 Rhagoletis zephyria | reverse complement strand
TTTGCTTTCCAACTTAACTATTTCACGCTTTACTCGGAGTCTCCTTTTAGTCGAATAAAATAAAATGTCCCTTTTTTCTTTTGCTACTCTTTCATTATTTGCACAAGCTTGCGACAGTGACTGGGCATTCTATTCAAGCTGTTTCTAAGTATGGGGTTAGGTTTATATATACTTTACTCAGCATATATATGTATATATGTATGTATTTTGGTATCGCTCCGCTTCAAGGAGGTGTTTAAGGACATTACATAATGAGGCGAGAAATACTTGAGGAGCGTGTTAAGCGGTACAAAAACAACGCATTTACCCGATGAGTAGGTTTTTAGAGACAAAAGACAAGCTTTGCTGGGCAGTACTTTTTGGAGTAGACGGAAATTGTTGTAATGGTTTAAGCTACCGGATACGGATGCGGGTGCCTCTAAGTAGAACTGGAAGTGATTGTGCAATTCTGTCGGTGTTGCTGTGTGTGTGTGTATGTGTGTACTTGTCACCAAAAAAGGACACATGAACATTGTTCGTTTTGAAGTGATTGTGATTTTGAGTAATTTACGCCTTCGTTGAAGTGTCGAGCGCACAATGCGAGCGTAAATGACTCTTTTTTATGTTTTACAAATGTATGCGTGGATGTCCCTTTGTACGTATGTATGTGTGTGCATGTACAGGCTGTCATCACAATTGCGATTTTATTCACAGCAATTGTTACTAAATTGAGTGTATAACTTAAGAAGCTCTTGCTCTTTTTTCAGTTGATAATAGGAAGGATTTTATACCGTTAATAGTAGACTGAATGAAAGTCTACTTAAACAGACTGACGCACTTTAATTTGAACAGTTTAAAAGCGTAGATTTTTCTTTTATTCTTAACGAGAAAGCAATCTGGAAACTCTTCAGTAAAATGCTGATTAGTAGAAAACTCAAATATGATATCCTTAACTCGGAGCCGTGAGAACAAAAAGTAACACAACTGTGCTTATAGTATTCTGTTAGCCACTTTATTCGTAAAAATGTGAATGACTTAAACCAGTGATCTGCTGAAAATCTTTGTCTAAATTGCCTTATATGTAAATCTCACAGCCACGGCGGGTTGGGAGCAATCGCGATCTCGACCTATTTGCCCTACCTCCTCCATTGAAAAAGGCTACAGATGTGGTTCGTTACGAGGAACTCAGTTCACTCTGACTTTAATATGATGATACAAGTTGTCGATGGTAAAAGGCTAGTCTTGACTCTGGTAGTCCAAATCAAAAGTTAGAAGGTTATTGAAGCGACATATCTTTTTGATCATCGACTTATTGAGTTCCGGCTTGATAATTTGAAAACCGCAATGCCAAGTGATCAAAATCTTCGATGGACGAATCGGATTACTCATCGGATGAAGCATCCTAAACTACCATTTAGTAGGAAATGGTCTGGCAGCTACTATTTGCTGGCCAAAAGTCATTTTTTAAAGCATCGATAAATCGATTTTTTTTACCTTTCACTAAACTAATTCTTGAGAGTAAAAAAAAACATACTCTTACCGTTGAGATATCAGCTGTTAAATTTGACATTTCTACAAAAAGTTTACATATTTATTTCTTTCGTTGTCAGCATTCTTGTAGTTCGAATTAAAATAAGTCTTCGAGTGATAAAGATACTTCAAAAAAGAGAATCTAAATGAATAATGAAGATAACTAGAATATAGCTTCAAATGGACTCTAATTTGGGTAATAATATTCCACTTTAAGTAGAGCTATAAAAAATGGTTTCAATGGGTGGTTTTCAAGCTTTATAGGCAAAAAGTATGTTCAATTTAGAGTATGTGGGCTGAGATTCATTTCGCACGTTCTTGCATTTTTTGAATAATAGGCTTTTTTCTTAGAAAACTTCTACGCGTGTTTTTCCGTGCTTTGAGATGTTTGAAAAGAAGCAGAAGATACAAAAAACCGATGATATAAATTTTTTTTCTGCAAAGTATTATTAAAGCGGTGATCTCCGAAGAATATAACACCAACATAAAGCAAAGAGCAAGAATTATATACAAGTACATAGGTGAAAAATGCATTTTTGCTCAAGCTTGAAGGTTACGTTATCTTTTTTTTTAAATTTACACCTAGCCTAATTATATGTAGTATACCTGTTGTGCTAATGTCCTTTCAAATAAATAAGTACAAATTTGTACAAATAAAATACAAATACAAACACTCGTGATACTTATTTTCAAAGGAAGTAGTTTTTATTTGAAGCAACTATAATTAGAAAACAATATATTTGAAACATTTTGTCTGCTATCTTAAACTTTAATCTTTTTGCTCCGAATCCGATAACGACACATTGGATGCACCATTTTGAATTTCAAAATACTGACCTGCCTAGCCTGCTTCTCGTGGGGACTTTCAATACCCATGCAGACAAATATTAAAATGAATATTATAAGCATCATGCATCCATGGCAAAGAGGGCCCCTAAGTATCTTAAAAACTGGTATTTCCCCGCAAGCACCCCCTCAACCAACCTTTAGATTATCTTTTACATCTGAACTTGCATCGCATGTTTTTAAATTTTTTTTAATGACGTACGAAAATATCTCCCACAACGCGGTTTGTTTAAATGTTGTCCAGTTATACTGTTTTTTATAAAAAAAAAAAAAAAACTCCATTTAATATCAATCCATTTGACATCAGGATACGCCCGTGGTCGTTGACATGTATGAAACCAGGTTTCGTACCTTAGGTATACTTGGTTCTGATTACATTAGTAATCACGAATTCAGCATTAAGTATTATGATGCGCAAAAGTATGCTTAAGGTCGCGGAGGAGAATACATTTTAGCATGTCGGATGCTATTAGTACAACGTAGGAACCTACATAGAATTCTCCTTTGGAGAGGTGTCACTGATACCAGATTTTAGTCTTCCATAACAGTCAGATGGCCATAAAGGCACAAAGAAGTAGGCCCACCGCAATTCCATTTGGGAAAGGTCCGTAATTTTCTAGGACCCGAAGATGTCCACCCTTATTGTGCACATTTTCCAAGCGTAATCAATTCCAGTTTTAGTTATAGTCCTTTAAAATAGATCATAAGCAAAATATTCGATCTCAATTTTCAAAGACTACGGTCTTACTACTTTCGGTGATGTGCGTCCAAATACATGAATATTCGTTGTACTTTTCCAGTTGTTGCCCTTTCTTGTCCTCGTTCAAAGCAAGTTGCTCGATCTTGTTTTCTTCTTTTGGCATGGTGTTGAGCAAGTATAAGACGAAACCGAACTTTATATACCCGGCGCACGGATTAAATACACAAGTGCAAGCGCATTTTTTTTTGGGTTGAATAATTCCAACGCACCGATATAAAACCGCCATATCTTTTTTCATTATCGTTATTATTATTATTTTTATTATTATTTCTGTTGACTATAAATCACTGGATCATGGATTTATGGTGAGTCTATTAATCCAGTAACCGAGAGGAAATTTAGTATGCTACCTAAATGTACGGATTTAACTTCGCCCTTGTTTATTAGGTGTTCACCTTGGTATCTTTTGCGTTTTTGCAGTCTCGTTATTCGTCCTGCAAAATCTGCATCGCTCCTGCTAGTTTTTTCCCAGTTTAGTCAGGAGATAGTTCTGCCAGCAATATCCTATCAGTATTCCGAAACGAAAACTACACAGTAAATTAACCCCTTGTCGACCGACGGTACTTTGAAGTACCACTTAATTGATTG
>NW_016190729.1:0-3704 GCF_001687245.7 Rhagoletis zephyria | reverse complement strand
GAGTCCGTCGACGACTAGTACTACGTCCACTACCACTACCACCACAACGACTCCAGCATCAACAGGTTGATAGGAAAATACCATATCCATCGAGGATTCCACATGTTTCCCCTTAATCACTTTGTTATATACCTACTATGTACATACATATATTTTTGTTAAGGGACTATATTTATCAAAATAAATTTTCGAATCATAATACATATATATAGAGCTACCAGATAGATATTTTATATGTAGAATTGGAGAACTCGACCCATTTTCGATCTTTGCAAGATATTTTTTCATATCGATGGTCGTCTGCAATAACGACACGACTAAAAACTAAAAAAAAACCTTACTACTGCACAGTGGCACATGTCTCCAATCCTTGTCTAATCCCTACTAAGTATTTATGACTGGATAACTGGATGAAACATCCTATTTTCTGACTGCCTCCTATTTGCCGCTAATTTCAGCACCTAACTTTACTAAGACAGGCCCCATGTAAGTCTTGAGTTGATCTACTTAGAGCAAAGGTATTTTGAGCGGTTTTTAAATTGATAAGGATGGAGAATAAGGTAACATTTAATACTCTCACAATCTCCATTTGTTAAATTCAAAGTCCGTGGAAACATCGCTTCTTTTAGCCTGGCGATCCAGTTTAGCATTTTTTTTTTATCGCTTTTTAAATTTTTGTCAAATCACTTTGCAAAATACTTTCCTTCTACGGAGTCTAGTAGTAGACAATCTTCTACAGTTGATATCGAAATAAAATTGGCGGCGTTCGAACATTATTTGTTGAGCATCTTCTACGCTTTGACATAACAAGTCGGTGGTAACACCGTACACAATTCTTGAAAGGTAATCTCTAAGGCAATCATGCTCACTACGGATCTGCGTTAACTGAAAATTATGTGGAAACCGCACTCCATACGACCTATATTATTCTATGGCGTTACAAACTGGTGAACCATATACTCCGTTAGCCATGCAGTTATTAAGTCACTGAATTGTCAAAGTTTAGCTTACAAGTCTACTATCCACATTGTGTGGGTGCCTAGACACAGGGGAATAGAAGGTAACTGTACAGCTGACGAGCTTGCGATGAAGGGAATCAAATTTTTTGACCTCACCTCTTCTCATAATGCGTTCATACCGCTATCTACGTGCAAAATGTGGCTTAAAACACACTTAATCGGAAAGGCAAATAAAATATGGTCGCTGAAACCTACGTGTTGGTAAACTTGACAAACTGGCCCAGCTTCGACAAGGAGAGATCTACGCACACATTTTGTTAAAGCGCCCTCTATTTAGGCAAGTGACCGCAATAATAATGAGTCACTGCTTGATGAGTAGGCATGCTGACAGAATGGGTTTGCCGGCCAATAAAATCTGCCTAAGCTGTCGCGACGTGGAAGAAATTGACAGTCTTTGACATTACCTATGCATTGCCCTGCCCTATTGGGCATGAAGACTGTCTGTTTGGAGGACCTAAGCGAAGCAGGCAATAACGAATTCTCGCACCTAACATAACCCACAAGTTCTGCTTCTAGGCGAACGGACTGGATCGAAAACGAGCTCGCAATTGACACCCTCCAACATTGGAAGCAGCCAGCCGATAACATAACCCAGCTGGGAATTGAGGCCTCCATATTTCTTATCTGTCTACTGATCAATATTTGATATTAGTGTGGGAGTCTTCCAACTANACAGCCAGCCGATAACATAACCCAGCTGGGAATTGAGGCCTCCATATTTCATATCTGTCTACTGATCAATATTTGATATTAGTGTGGGAGTCTTCCAACTACTGGATGAAGTTTTCCAACGTATATTGCTGGCTTTTTTATCCCATTCTAGTATTCGTTAGCAGCACCTAACGAAATGACGGTGCTCTAATATGAGGCTCAACGTCAACCCAATTAAAACGTCAATTATACTTTTTACCAGATAAGATGTACATATGTAAATCAGGATAGTGCAAACTGTGATAACATATGTGTCAAGGCTGGAGCGCTAGAGGTAGTCTTAGAGATGTAGCCTGTACACTTAACCATAGAGAAGGCGGCAAAACGATCTCTACTTAACTTCGCCTAGACCCTAGTCCCAGAGATGGAACACCGGGAGCAATAGTATTCGAAGAGATTCAGTATAGAACTGTGCAGGAAATCTACATGTATTTTGGAAACGCATCTCCAGATTTGTTCATTACCTGGTATACAGTAAGCTGAAAGTATACTAGCAGGCATAGTTGGTCCGAGAGCAAGGATATCGGCCATGAACAGATAAAAGTTGTTTATTGTCCATCGGCAATTGGTAGATAAGTGTTTTCATTCCTTCCACTCGCTAGGCTAGGCTAATTCTGAATACGTTGCAAAGCTCTTCTGACCATGGGAGAACCGGAAGCTGCCAAAGGAAGTCCTTAAACCAAAGACAGTCAAAGGAGTGGCTTAAACTACTCAGTACGCAATTATCGACATCGATGGGTATTTTGATTGGAAACTGTCGGATAAGAATTCATGCGATTATGGTCTGGAAAAAAATCTTTGGAAAATTTTCATTGACACATTTCTTGTAAGCATGCAGTGGGTTTCCAACCGCCTACCTTTATTTCCTAACGATTCGTTAAACCTGTACTCCCCCTCTTCCTCCTTTCCTATCCTTAAAAATACACATTAAAACACCAACCATTTTAAAAGGATAAATATTTATTTTCTAATATATCAGCCCGTTAAAAGAAGTATATGTATTGTTTAAAAATATGTATGTATCACCTAACTATGCCTACGTGCAATTACTTCTTAACAGCCAGTCTGTGCGTGTGACTCCTAACTTGCTGGAAAATAGAACCACCAGCTGGCTTCGACTGATTACTCTCAACTGGTTTGAGCACACTATTCTCCTCCGCCTTTGTAGCATCGTTAGCCTTCACAGGCTTGTCGGCTGCGCTAATTTCCTTTGCTGACGTAGCAATTGCATTGCTCTCATCTTCAGGCTTGCCAACGTACACGTCTTCCGCCGCCTGAACTGGTTTCGTAGCAATGGGAGAATTCACTTCACTTTTAACTGGTGCAGCCGTCGATGCCTCATCCAACGCCTCGGCTTCAGCTTCCGCTATCTGATCGCCAATCTTGTCTAATGTCAGCAATGCAACATCCAACATTGCGTCTTCCTCCGAAGAATCATCTTCCTTACTTTTTCCATCTTCTGGCTTCTTCACTTTTTCAATGACCGTCTTTGTCTCCCTAAAGAATGGTGATCTTTTGAATTTGCGCGCCGCATATGCCACTTCCTTAGGGTTCGTTTGCTTGCATTCTTCGAATGGCACATCCAACCAGAGGCCATGGGTGCGACACTTAGCCACATTCAATTTACATTTGTTATAGAAAACTGCCAACTCGCTAGGCGTTTTACCGCAGATTGGATCGTACGGCTCTACGCAATCGTCATCGCAGAGAAAGCCATCCTGTAATGCGATAGCGCTTCTACTAATGGCGGCTGTGTTTGCCTTCGTGCAGGCCTCACCTTCGCAAGCATACCAAGCAATGGGTATGCCCAAGTAGGGCGGACTGCGCAGCGTTGAGATTGGGTAACTGGCGGCGGAGTCGTTGAGCGGCAAGAAGGTGCGCTTGACGTAGTAGCCGTGTTCCTCGGTGGCGAGCTGTCCACCACTGCGGCCCAGGTCGGATGAAGAGGACCACTTAGTTTTGGTTTTAGTTTTA
>NW_016190728.1:0-3704 GCF_001687245.7 Rhagoletis zephyria | reverse complement strand
ACTTATGAGACAAATTAGCATGAACTGGAATGTGTTTTTTACAAAGATTAAACACCGTAATTTTAAACTGGTCAAAGCAACTAGCAATATCACCGTCACCAAGAACATCAACCCAGAGGATATTAAGAAATGCGTTATCGATGATATCGAAATTAAAAGAGTTATAATTAAATGCAATATCTTGATGTTCATGATTAACTTCAAAATACTCGTAAAATTCAATGTCAAGCANATTCGCGGCTTGCGTTTTGGTACGCACGCCGTCGAATTTGTTTTTTTGCGTCACCCGAAATTGGCTTGCGTGCGTTTGCATTTGATTTCATTTCATTCATTCAAATCAAAATGTCACGCAGAAGAAAAATTTGAAATTGAGTTAGCTTCATACGCACGCCGTTCAATTTCGGTTGGTCCCATACAAGTTGTATGTGCATGAGAAATTTTTGACAGTAAATTGGCGGCGTGCGTGAATATTAGGTTAGCCTGTCAGAGGATATTAAGAAATGCGTTATCGATGATATCGAAGTTAAAAGAGTTATAATTAAATGCAATTTCTTGATGTTCATGATTAACTTCAAAATACTCGTAAAATTCAATGTCAAGCAACAAAGGGTGATGATGTAAGGTAGATAGAGATAATGCTGAAGCAGCGACCTGAATATTAAACTTAATATTATTACTTACAAATATAAGATCTAAGTAGCGGTTCAAATTATTGGGAATCCCGTTAACCTGAACTAAGTCACATCCTAAGAAATTATCAATAAGATAAGATTCTATGACATTACTTATATTAGGAGTTAAAAATACATTATTATCCAAATATGACCAGGTAATATTACTTAGGTTGAAAACCCCCAAAACAACAAGCTGTTGTTCACCAATGCCTTCATGAAGAGAAACAATATTATCGACATGTGCTCTAAATATAAGTTCATTGCTAGCTGGTGGAATATACGACGCACAAACGTACAGCGAATTAGATACATTTTTTACATTCACACAAAGCTGATCTAGCAACGTATCATTATTTTGAAGAATAACTAATGACGCTTGTAAATAACAACGGCATGCGATGAGCACTCCACCTCCTCTTATACAGCCAGTCTTGACTGGATCGCGATCTTTCCGGAAAACATCATAGTGCCTAATATAGAAGAACTCGGAGTCAAACAACTGTGGATTGAGCCAAATCTCAATAATGACAAACACATTATACTCCAATTGCGAACTAAGCAGGNCAATAATGACAAACACATCATACTCCAATTGCGAACTAAGCAGGTATAAATCCCCCGATTTTGTTCTAATACCAGAAGCATTGTGGAAATAAACTTTAATATTTCGCTGCCCGCCAAGAGAAGGCGTTACTGGTTTTCTGGGCGCAAAGTTGGAGTTTTCTCTAAAAAACGAAAGGGTCGCACTGCAACATTCACTGGCCAAATTTCAGGAATCAGCAGATTTTCATATGCAGACAATGGCACTCCCAATTTGAAGTTAACACTCCTCAAATTAGAAATTGATGCGTCCTTTTTTATTAGCTTATAACATGATAGCACATTTTTATTTAGACTCGCCTTCTCAGCAACATAACTTAAAATGTCATCAACAGTCACAGAGGGGGCAAACGATGCCAAATGCAACCAATTAAGTCACTCAACTCGTTTAAAGCCGGCAGTTGCATCAGAGCCCAACACAGTTTTTCGGTTTTTATTCTTCTTTTTNGTTGAATGCAGCAGGGAAGGTGTTCACCGGTGAGAGAACATTGGCATTGGCAGTAGCAGCGGTTGGCATAAGAGCATCGATGTTTACAGCAGCATCATCAGTCATGATGATATGAGCAGGCACGTTCGTTTCGCGATTGGATGTAGGCGCATGAGCAGTCAACATTGCAGTCAGTTTGTTACTACCATTAACTGCAGCAGTAGCACTCGACGTCGGCCCGACGTTAGCTGTATTAGCGAGGGCATCTCTATAGGTACTGGCAGAGAGCGGCGTAGTGCCAGCAAGTGAGTTAGCTGCATTCGGCATAACACCAGCATCAGCAGACGAATTATAAGACGTAGGGCGCAGTAGAGAGCGATCACCTGCGCCAATTGTTTCACTGCTTTTGTTGGCACGAACTGGCCCGCTGATACTGGAGCCAACAATGCCATGCATTTTCCATACTTCAGCAGTAAGCAAAGAAATAGCGGCATCTTTATCATCAAGTTTAGCCCGTAGAGAAAGAATTTCTGCAAGCAAACTATCACATTTTTGCACCAATTGCTTTTTATCATCAACCAGCGTACCTAATATTGTGAGAACGCGAACATTATCAGCTCTTAATGCAGCTAACTCTTTAGCAATAGTTGACATGGTTATTTGTTGCTTGTTAATTTGCTCATTTGACACAGTATCACTATTAGTTTTAGGCGCGATAGCACTAGTAGCAGCAGCTCCCTCAGAAGCGACGGGTGGTGGATGCGCGTGTAGGGAAGCACGACGCTAATTCGCACACGCTTTGCATACGAAACCCTTATCCGAACTTAGCAAAAAGTCGAGATCAGCCTGTTGCATACCAACACAAGACAAGTGAGAGAATATTTTGCACTTGGCGCACTGAACCTTCGATTGAGCACGGTCAACCTTCTGACCACAAACACAAGGCATAATGAATAAATTACTTGAATATATTAATATGCATTTATTAAATAATGCAGAGTCACTATCTCCCGGTTTTGCAACCATAAGCGAATAAATAAATTAACGAAAGAGTCACCGGATTGTGATTGTTGTTACACAAAATACGGAGCGATAAGAAAACACGTCCACACGGTTTGACGTCCACTTTGTTCTAAACTATCTTTACCGAATTTTTTGCTTTTTTGTTCTAAATTTCTTTTTATTCATAGATTTTTTTTCTTTAAAAAAGGAAACAACTTTTTTTATTTTACACCCTTATTCCAGAAACCGAATTTTCGTAATTCGTAATTCGTAGCTACGTTACGAAAAACGAAAAATTGACATGCCGCAACCCTTGTGGAAAAATGAGCCGCATTGCCAGGGGGGGGAACTTTCCATTATGGCCGTTCGTTAAAGGTGTGGTGGGGGAAGGGGGAGTGGGCGTGGCACCTCCAACCGACCTTTTTGGAGAGGGCATGAACTGCCATTGACAAAAATGCAACCCCCCACCACCTAGGCCCCCCTGGTTCCCTACGGACCCCTTAGAAAAATTGCCAAAAATCGCAATTTTTACTTCCATCCACAGTATTTTTGCGCAGAACTCCTTTCTGCCTAGGCGGCCTTCGGCCGCGCTTACACTTACACTTACTACGTAGAATTCTCCATTCTGTGTGCACCTAACATTGGCTACCGCCCCAGTGATGTAACCTTGGAAAAGGATGAGGTAACTAGAATTCCCTTTCTGTGTGGTAAACCTGGGGCTGCCGCCCCAGTGATGTCTATACTGGGTGTTTTATAAAAATGTCTTGTATATAAAAATGTGTATATAAAAATGTATTGTGCAAATGAATATTTAACATTTTTCAAGCGAATAAACGCAAATGAAAATTGTGATTTTTGGCAATTTTTTTAAGGGGTCCATAAGGAAACAGTAGGGGACCTAGGTGGTCGGGGACTGCATTTTTGTCAATGACAGTTCATTCACTCTTTAAAGAGGTGGGTTAGAAGTGCCACGTCCACTTACCTTTCGCCCGTCGCCCCTT
>NW_016190727.1:0-3704 GCF_001687245.7 Rhagoletis zephyria | reverse complement strand
GCAAATACAATTGCGCTGGACTCTAATATCTATATATGTATGTGTATATTATATACATGCTTCGAGAAAGACTAAAAAAAAACGAATTCATGATCCGTTGTTTTATTAAAAATGTATGTTAAAAATACGTAATTGACTAACCATTACTTTTATTAAAAAGGGCATAAAAATACCTTTAATTTGATGTATAATTTGTTGTAAAAAATTCTTATGCGTAGGCTGCCCGGCTGCGCTTAGGGATTAAAACCCTTATCCTTTCTGTGTTGCCAGGAAGAAGGGGCAGAACTTCTTTCGGCAGGCGAAAATTTATACAGCTGTTTTATTTTACTGTTGGCAGTTGTTGGCTTAAACCCAACTATATAAAATTATATACCGATGTAAAGGTATTCTTATGCTTTTTTCAATAAACATATCTTTTAATATAGTTAAATATGTATGTACTTAAAAAAAAAAGGTCCTAATTTCGTTTTTTAGTTTTTCTCGAAATTCATATCCATATTTTGAAAATCGTTGCAATAGTTTTTGAAAGATAAGCTTTTGAAAATATTGAAAATTACATCTTTACCCAAAAGCATTAAATAAATTTCACATGACTTTTTCTCATACATATCACGCTAATTCAACTGAGAAGATAAGAAGATGGCAACAAAGAAGCTGAAATTTTCTATTCGAAACCGAACATTGTTTATTCTGAAAGTTAACTTGGTAATTAGTTAGCTGATGAGTCTGCAAAGAAAAACGCACATATGCATCTATGTATGTATGTTCATCGAGTAGCATATTTGCCCGCGCAAAACGAGTTTAATTTTTTACATACCCGTGTGCGGAGTTTAATTAATTGCAAATCTTTAGCAGGTGCACGTGCTCATCAACTTGTTTCCAACTTTGTTTATTTATTCATTTGATCGGAGAGTTAACGGATACAATACAAAACTTAGCAGTAACAGGCATGCAACAACAACATGACGCACATACATATGTACAATGTATAGGACTAATGTACATCCAATGACTGCAAATATTTTTTCTTCGTGATTATAGGCAAGATGCCGCAGTTAGCTAACTTGATTTGTTGCAGAAGTCAAACCGCCGCCTTTGGTTTGTTGCTGAAGGCGCGTTTGACGTGTTGCCGAAGTGATGATACTGTAGTTCAAAAACATTCAAAGACTCTTGCTTGTTTTAAATGAAGAATTGATATGTACATACATACATACTTACGTACGTATGCATATTCACAACTAGCCAGCAGTGAGCAATGCAATTGAATGGTAGACGCGCTATAAATACATACATACATGCATACGAGACGATAAATTACCCTTTACCACATTCGTCGTCATTTCAGCAACAAGTCAGATGATTTTCAGCAACAAGTCAAATGGCTTTCAGCAACAAATCAGACGATTTTCAGCAACAAGTCAAACGACTTCTGCAACAAATGATGACTCTCATGTTTTCGGAGCCGTTCAACTGCTACGTTTGCTGGTTTCGTGCACGATCATTCAGAGTACAGATTTGCCGAAGTCAATATCAGTATGAGCAGTTATAAGCATCGTACACTTGTGGTGGCTGTATTTGCAAGACAGCACGCAATGTGCTCGTGTTCAGTCATCCTCTAATTTCGTTTAGGTATCGATACTACTAAGCCAACGCCGCTGCTCAGTCATACAAAGCAGCGGTATTGAATGAGTATGAACAGTTGACGATCAACCAATGCCATTCCCTGGTCTACACTGAAAAGGTGGATATAAATTTGCGTATATACACACATAAACATATGTATGTGTACACTTTTGTTTATACATAATTCCTCATAATATTTGCATCATTTTTCCAATCAATTAATTAATTTGCAATTAGCCAGTTTAATGGGTTTCCTCTTATGTTCAAGCAAAATTCTAAGAGAAAAAAAATAAATACATAAGTGTGTATGTATATATGGACGCGTTTATATATGCATGTTTGTATGCGAAAACAGAGTCGTTGAAGTGTGGCGCGTTGATGTCGCTCTCCCGCAAACGATTTAGTTGGAAAGTGGTGAGGGATATATCACGAATGAAATAAATTATTTGTGTTTTTTTTTATACATACATACATATGCATGTATACATATACAGTGACACAAATAAATGATCACGTGTTGATTTTTTTTTATATTCGTAATGTTTTTCGAGCTAAATTTTTTTATTTTAACCAAACCCATATAAGTCACAGTTTCAAACTTTATATACAAAATTTAGAATAACTCAGCAAATTTTCATCAAAACTTCAACTTTTTAATCAGAATCTTCAGAAATTTTTTGGGTATGTAGATTTATATCCCATACAATTTTAGTTAAATGAATTGCAAATTTCAACCGCCTAAAAAATCGCGTGGATTTGTGAGTTTTTTTTGGATACTGTTATTGGAATTTTTTCATACATATAACTAGTGCAATTTACCAAAACTGGCGTTGGTTTTTTGAAATTTTGTTGCGAACGGTCTGCCGCATTTTATTTCATAAGAAATTCGTGCTTATGTGGAAAAAAGTGCAAAAATCTGTTGCAAAAAAAAATTCTGAAAAATCAAGGGGTTTTTTTATCCATTTGAAACTTGCACTTATTAGACTAACATTGTATGGGCTATAAAACTATACTACCAAAAATGTTCTAAAGATTCAGATTCAAATGCTGAAATTCTGATGAAAATTCATTGAATTTTCTTAATTTGGTACTGTAATTTATATGGTTTTGGTTAAAGCTGGGACAATATTTTTAGAAAAATAACAAAAAAAAAAATGTATCTCGAAAAGGATTATGAATTTAGAAAAAAGCAAGACGTGGCCACTTCTATGAATCAGCGCTAGGCGAAAAAAAAATAACTTTAGTTCCATGAGAACTCTTTTAAATCTATCTAAAAAAATTTCTTCTTTTGCGATCTATTTTTTTTTCTTGAATTAATTTTTTTTTTTCGGAAAAATCATTAACATACACATAAAATGACCCACGAGAAATGGAAAGCAAATTTTCTTCTATCAAAATCTCTTAAATCACTTTTCAGGTCGAATAAAAATGCTTGCATATTTACTTCTTCAAAAAATTTACTGCAAAGCAAATTATTTTTCAGCAACAGAAATGAAGAAAAATATTTCTAGTGATTTTTCTTGGGAGCTGAAAATTAAGCCTAACAGAGATAAATAAAAAACAACACTTTGTAAATTCTTTAAGTATTTATTTGCTCACGATTTTTATGGAGATGAGATGTCTATACATTTTGATTTTATTTTATTTTGTCTGTCTTAGCTTATCTTCGGATTTTGATCTAAGCTTGACTGTTTGTTAGAGAAAAATATCATTCGAAGAGCTGCTTTTGGGCTTTGAGCTATCTTACTCGTTTTTAAAAACTCAGGCAGAAGATTATTCGCTAAATAGCAGTTATTTTGAAAACTTTATTTTTGCTGCCTAAAGTAGGAGTTGGCTTGACCACACCGTAGTCTGCAGGAGACCTAATGGCCTTATAATGTCCCAGCGAGCGAGAAGCTTAAATATTGGTTTATAAAGCTGCAGATTCTTTTGACTGGACAACGAAGCAGCAACTCCTGATTCTTAAATGGAATTCATGGTAAATAATTAAAAGCCATTAATTGAAATACTCACAACTTTTTTATAGCATATAATTTTTATACCTTTCATGAGCATGAAATGGTATTATAGCTTTGGTCCGA
>NW_016190723.1:0-3704 GCF_001687245.7 Rhagoletis zephyria | reverse complement strand
TAAATGCGTCACTTTAGATATAGATTTCTAGTGAAAAAAACTGAAAAAAAAATTATTTTTTTTTAAAGTACCACTTTTCGCCGATTTTGGACTGGTGGGGATCTAGTTCCTATCGGACTAGTTCCTTTTTGGCGATAAAGACCTAGTANTTCCCTACAGGGTATGTATGTATGAGTGCGCTTTACACTACCTAATACATCAATCAATTATCAATAAACTGAACTCATTAAACAAACTCAATCCATCAACGCATTACAACAAATAACGGTAGCATGCAGGGCAATGCTATGGGAATCTTTGACTTGTACAATTTTCCCTTCAAACTTTAATTGGAAAACACATTGAACTTAATAGCTAAAGCAGATATTTGAATAAAATGTTGTTTCAGTAACGCAGTAAAAGGCAGTTAATGGTTGTATGTAATTGCATGCAAGTAGATAAGTTTAATATTTATAGTTATGTACACAAGTATGTATGTATGTCATGCCGATTGTAGTCTTCATCGATCATCAATAGACTTCACAGGCGGTTTTACCACGGTTGCCAAATTGGCCAAAATTTACAATATATGGCACATTTTTTCCAGTTAAGTACACTGGTACATAACTTTTAGATTTAATACATTTCCTAAATCACTTAAAGTTTGATAATTTTTAACACATGACCACAAAACCGAATGCCCAAAATACACGTCACGAAATTGGTGTAAATAAGAATTTTTGCATAGCCCACTCAAATAGCAAAGCGAAACTCATTTTTAAACCAGCGAGCCAAATGAAACATCTGACTTAACAATGTCGAAATTATAAAAAGCTAAAACGTGTTTTTTTTTAACGACACCCTCTAATCAGTAGTAGAAAGTACAGATGGGCGCGGGATATCAAGACCCGCGGGACCAACGGTACTGATTCAAATTGGCCGGGATGGACGGTCGGAAAGATTTGTAAACATTTTGCGGGCGGGGCGGGACTCTGGTTAAAAGCACACACCACTTTTTTTGTGTGCCGGTGTTTTTTTTTTCGTGAGAAGGTCCAATTAATACATCTACCCGGCAAAAATTCAAGTTGGCATTAAAATATAGCACGGTACAGCGAAATAAGGCGCCTTCTGCGGCACCATTTCCACTTTTGGACTTACATCACCCTTTTATCGGTAATACCACGGTCACAGATATCACACAAAAATTTTGGTCTCGATTAGAGACGGTTAAAGCGTGTCGCACAGGGGCCAAAGTTCATATCCCTCTATAAAGACTGCAACAATTAAAATTATTATTTTTTCATCTAATACCCAAAATCGATACAACCGTAGTCGAAGATATCGCTTATAAATTTTGGTCCCAATTGGAGTCGTCACATAACTTTGAAATTTGATGTAAAGAGGTGAGGTATTTAGAGAACCCGTCTTTATCGTATGACCCGGATTAACGGGTATCACCTTTATGATAAGAAGTACTTCTGCAAAAAAAAATGGACCCAAAACATAGCTGACGCTGAAATCACGATATTTAGATGCCCCTTTAAAAATTTAGATTTTAGATAACTTAATAAAGCCTTATTCCTTACGTATGCATTCAAAGAAACACATAATTGTTTAAGCTCCACAGATATCCTAGGCACCATAACGGGTCATCGGTATATCAAGTAGAAGTGTGCTGAATTAGAGAGAAAACGGTAGGAACATCAGTGACCCCGTTTGAACGGGAAAACTCTGTCATCCTGTGGAACAGCAGGATTATAGAAGAAGATTGCGCACTCTCGGCAAACCTTGCAATACTAGCAGATATCTCACAGGTGGAAATAAAAGCCCTTAGCATCGAAGGAGACTAACACCTAACCCAAATGTTATCTCAGCGCTATTAATCTTGGAATATGAGTAAGCAAGGTTCTGCTCTTCGATCCTTTCAACCTAAACTAATAATTTTTACATTAAAAACCATTTTTGCATAGCAACACTATTTTTGTATTGGACAAAGCAACAGTTCTTATAAGGCGTCGCGAAGGGAGCTATGTGTTTGCTAGTATATAATAAAAATATTGCAGACGAGTGTATGCAGCCAATGCGTATCTATGTATTCTTGGCAATAAGTCGTTATCCTTGACTCCATTAGCACCATTCGCCAGTGCCGATAAAGAAGTCAATATCCGCCCGACAGTGCAGGCGGTTGCTCTGTGGTGAAACGAAATTTTCACCTTGTTCAGCATTTTCAGTTTTGGTCTATTTTCGTTGTGCAATCAACCGCGCGCTCTGTTGTCCTGTGTGATGTTGTGTTGTAGTGTTCTGTGCTAGTACGCACTCTTCCGTTTCAACAATGCAAATGAATTTATTAATTCCGCAATGCAAAAGCAACAAGAATTTTTATTTTTTTTCCTGAAAAATGTTAAGCAAATTGGAATCGACAGCGGGGCTAAAAATTGTTTCCTTCCAGCATTTTTCAGCCATGCACAATTATGTACTTATTTGCAGGCTCTGCTTTTTTGCCCCATAGTCGGTATTTTTATTGCCTTCATGCTTTGTTCAAGCTTTCTTGCTTTGTGTTTTATTTTGTTTATCTCTTTTCCGGTTAGTCTCGGTTTTTCTCTTCGCTCATGGCATTAATCCTTCAACTGTCGCATCCATTGTTAATGTCCTTTGTAGTTGACAAGAGCTGCTGAACGCATGTATGCACATGCATGTACATGTGTATCCATGTTTGAGCTCCCGCCTGCGTCCGTGTTCAGCTGGTGTCATCCGATGGTAATTCAATTCGAAATCGATTGAAATGTAAATGACGTAGCGTTCTATAGAAGCAGCAAAAAGATCGAGACTTTGGTGTACGACTTGTCATTAATTCAGTGGAAAGTGCCGGAGAAGCGCATAAACGGATAAATGAATGAATGATTGAATGACGGAGTGACTGTAGCTAATGCATGTTCATATGCATGTATGTATGTATGTATGTGTGATTGTGTATTGTCGTGGTTTGTCAATTAACTATTTACATACATACTTGTTTGCTAATGAATTAAGCAAAAATCCGCTTATCACTTGAAAGAACCATCCTCTGAATATTAAAAAAAAATATCTTCATTTGAAAAGGTAAAGAAAATAGGAGAGACTTTTAGTATATTTAAGGGAAACGACTGCTGCTACGGTGGTGTGGTAAAACTAATGGGTGATTCATAAGACGGCATAGAAAAACATGTTGTCACATTAACATAAACTTAAGATACAAACATGTTTTTGATTATTTCTGAGCAACCAAGTCCTGTGGATCATTGAATGGAAAGGGTTAGAGATAATTCATGTATTTCGATCTTTAAGGGGACGATTTTTAAATAAGATTTGCTTATTGCTTTAAAATATTGGGTAGTTTAAAAAGTCTCCGCCACTTTGTGGTGTTGATGTCAATATGTCTGGCAGCCCTAATCCAAATGACTGACGCCACTTTCAAAGCGGACATTTTTAGAGAATTTCTTTCGCCTGTGCAAAATTCGTTGAATATCTGTAGAAAAACGCTATACAAAAAATTAAGACTACCGCTACTTTCTTCATTAACCAATGACCCCATCTATACCAAATTAATATGAGACCGCCTCTGAGGTATCACCTTTCCTCTAAAAAGATTGTAGAAATTGGTTAACGAGGTCCAAAGTGAAGAAAAAAAATTTTTTTTAATTTAAACAAGTAAGAGCAGTGCTGTCTTCGGCTATGCCGAAGGCTTC
>NW_016190722.1:0-3705 GCF_001687245.7 Rhagoletis zephyria | reverse complement strand
CCCTTGTGCACAAGTGCGCTCGGGTATAAAAAGTCAACTGGTCTAATACTTCTGGATGTTGAAAAAGCATTCGATTCAGTATGGCACAATGGACTTATACATAAATTAGTTAACTTTCACTTTCCACCACATCTTGTAAAAATAATTCAAAGTTTTCTGACAAATCGCTACTTTTGTGTGTGTTTAAAAAATGAATAGTCCGACATGATCCAATTACCGGCTGGAGTCCCTCAGGGATCAGTACTTGGCCCCTTGTTATACACACTCTACTGTTCTGATTTTCCAAGATTTGGAAATGGCCAATACGCTATGTATGCTGACGACACTGGTATTTTTTATTCACATGAGTCTGGCAGTGACATCGTAACTACTACAGAGCGCACTAAGCAGCATTTCAGAATACATGAATAAATGGAAAATTAAGCTTAACGCTAGTAAAACGCAAGCCATCTTTTTTACTAGAAAAAGAAGACCTTGTTATTTACCAAGCTCTACGCTAAAACTAGAAAATCATGAATTACAATGGGTCACCACTGTCAAGTACCTTGGAGTAATTTTTGTTAAAAAAATTACATATTGTGAACATATAAAACACATACAAGGGAAAGTTAACGTAGCCATCAAAATGCTGTACCCTCTGATTAACAGGCAGGCTAGTATGAGCAAAGAAAACAAACTAGTAATCCACAAAACAGTTTTCCAATCCATAATATTATACGCTTGCCCAGCATGGGGCACCGCTGCCAAATCGCATTTAAAAAAACTACAAATATGCCAAAATAAAATTCTTAAAATGATGCTTGGGCTTCCCTGGGATTACTCTACTATAAGGCTTCATAGTAACTCAAATACTAAACTTATATCAGAACAAATTCAAATACTGACTGATAGGTTCAAAATTCGTTGCGCTATGTCTGACAATACATTCGTCTCTAATCTACACTAGTAACTACATATGTACTTTTTGCCTTGATGCTAAATAGGCAATATATATTAGCTTGTAAGATTTATAGCAGAGGTTTTTTATATAGTAGTGTTTTCCTCTGAAATTTCTCTCCTAAAATAACAAAAATCTGTGATAATAAAAATAAAAATGTTGTAGAATTAAGGTTAATGTACCATATTCTGTGAATTGTGCGATACTTAAATTTAAAATGTAATGGTTTTCTACTTAATAAAACTAACTTTGAACTTTGAACTTTTCTTATAACAAAGAATTGCGGAAATCCAAAAGAGCTAGCTGGCGAAACCACTGCGAGGAAATAAAGAGCCTCCCAGAGGCAGTACGCCTCCAAAAAGCTCTAAATAGGGAACACAAAAATACGATTGGCACTCTAAAGAAACCAGATGGTAGATATACTCAGCACCCGGGAGAGACTTGCAGACTTCTGCTAGACACTCACTTCCCGGGCTGCAAAGCGGGCTATTATCTACCGGAATTGGGTGTCCCAGCACGCACTTCTGGTAGAGAGCAAAGCCTTGCCACTAAACTTACCACGGTAGAAAGAGTGCAATGGGTGGTATCTACCTTCAGCCCATACAAATCAGCAGGACCAGATGGGGTCTATCCTTGTCAACTCCAACAAGGAAGTAACTACATAGCCCCAGTCCTCTCCAGACTATACAGAGCGTCGCTCCTACTGTGTCACATTCCCAGTAGATGGACAGAGGCTAAGGTCGTATTTTTACCGAAGGCAGGTAAACCGGAGCAAATGCCTTCTTCCTACAGACCAATCAGCCTCAGCTTCTTTCTCCTAAAAGGCAAGGAGAAAATCTTGGACAACACATCAGAGAAGTCAACCTAGCGGAACGACCACTGAATAAGAACCAATTTGCCTATCCTATTTGTCCACTGAGACTGCTATTCACAGCCTTACATCGAAAATCGAAAAGGCTCTGGAGTCTAAGAACATAGCCCTTTGTGCCTTCATTGANTAATAAAAATAAAAATGTTGTAGAATTAAGGTTAATGTACCATATTCTGTGAATTGTGCGATACTTAAATTTAAAATGTAATGGTTTTCTACTTAATAAAACTAACTTTGAACTTTGAACTTTTCTTATAACAAAGAATTGCGGAAATCCAAAAGAGCTAGCTGGCGAAACCACTGCGAGGAAATAAAGAGCCTCCCAGAGGCAGTACGCCTCCAAAAAGCTCTAAATAGGGAACACAAAAATACGATTGGCACTCTAAAGAAACCAGATGGTAGATATACTCAGCACCCGGGAGAGACTTGCAGACTTCTGCTAGACACTCACTTCCCGGGCTGCAAAGCGGGCTATTATCTACTGCAATTGGGTGTCCCAGCACGCACTTCTGGTAGAGAGCAAAGCCTTGCCACTAAACTTACCACGGTAGAAAGAGTGCAATGGGCGGTATCTACCTTCAGCCCATACAAATCAGCAGGACCAGATGGGGTCTATCCTTGTCAACTCCAACAAGGAAGTAACTACATAGCCCCAGTCCTCTCCAGACTATACAGAGCGTCGCTCCTACTGTGTCACATTCCCAGTAGATGGACAGAGGCTAAGGTCGTATTTTTACCGAAGGCAGGTAAACCGGAGCAAATGCCTTCTTCCTACAGACCAATCAGCCTCAGCTTCTTTCTCCTAAAAGGCAAGGAGAAAATCTTGGACAACACATCAGAGAAGTCAACCTAGCGGAACGACCACTGAATAAGAACCAATTTGCCTATCCTATTTGTCCACTGAGACTGCTATTCACAGCCTTACATCGAAAATCGAAAAGGCTCTGGAGTCTAAGAACATAGCCCTTTGTGCCTTCATTGACATTTCAGGGGCTTTTGACAACACGTCATACAGGGCAATAAGAGATGCCCTGATATGCAAGGGAGTGAGCCCCATCATAATAAATTGGGTGCTTTCTATGCTAAAAACAAGGAAGATCAGGATGGAGCTGGGAGGCACGAAAGAATCTATTACAGCCACAAGAGGTTGCCCTCAAGGGGGTGTACTCTCTCCTCTTCTGTGGACTATGGTTATAGACGAACTCCTCTTCCTACTGAACGACCATGGCTTTGAAACACAAGGCTATGCAGACGATCTGGTAATTTGTGTAACAGGGCTGCATGGCGAAACGATCTCCAACCGCATGCAACAAGCCCTGCGCATTACGCAAAGATGGTGTGACACCAAAGGATTATCCATTAATCCTACTACATCTATTCTGGTTCCGTTTACCCGGAGGAAAAAGTTATCCATGACAGAATTTACTCTGGGCGGCACTAGAATAGGGCTCTCAAATGAAGAAAAATACCTGGGGGTGGGGCTGGATAAGACCCCTGGAATTTACATTTGGATGCAACCGTAAACAAGGCAATGAGAGCCTTCTTCGCATGCACGCGACTTTACGGGAAGACATGGGGACTCTCCCCCAAAATGACTTACTGGTCATTCAACACAGTTGTGAAGCCGATATTCACCTATGCATCCTTGGTATGGTGGACAAAAGCGACACAAAGAACTGCTAGCCCAAAACTTAGCAAACTGCACCGAATGGAGTGCATTGGTATAACAGGGGCTATGCGGACCTTTCCTGCTGATGCACTTAGTGCTCTTGTAGGCATACCGCCCTTCCCAATTCTTATAGAGAGGGAGGCCAGTCTCTCGGGACTCAGTGGCTCCGATACTAGTATTTTCTAGGAATTTCAAGGTATCTATTGCGGACCGAGCATCCTGGAGCAC
>NW_016190721.1:0-3705 GCF_001687245.7 Rhagoletis zephyria | reverse complement strand
ATTCATATTGTGTTTGTTTTTTACACACCTTTCCTCTTTCAAAAATATAAATTTCATAAAATTTCAATGTCTATTTATCATATTGCTCGAGCGTTATACGATTTAGAGTCCAAAAGCATAAGTAGCCCATTACGCCCATTTGGGTACTTAAAGTTGACATTATAGACAATGTTTTAATGCAAAAATAAAAAAATTTTAAATGATGTAATCAAAAAAATAAAAAATAAAAATGTTTACTTAATTCTTTTGTTTTTTGTGCGTTGTACATTAATGTAAAAAATGTACAATTAAAGCCTATAATAAGACGGAAGAAATACATTTCTTTTCAGTAAGTTTCGCTAAAAGGTTTCCAAGATACAGCACTTCAAAAAAAGGTATGTATGACGTTTTCTTAAAATTTAAGTTCCGTGTAAATAGGCAACCCTACGTCATATCGGCAAAATACCTTCAATCTCTTCAACTTTCATCCAAATCCTGAGTGGTCGCGCACAGAGGTGGCCGCGGTGACATGAAATGCCTCTTATTAATTCTATGTGAATTTGCTATATATTTGGTGTTTTAATGGAAATACTAAACAAAACGTAAAAATATAGATTTTTAATTTAAGTTTTCGTCATTTCCTGGAACAAATCTAGGATACCGACCGCTCAGCTATGCAAAAACGAAAAAAGCAGGTCAATAGAACTTTTTACGCTCATTTCAACCATGCCAAAATTATTTAGCGCAAGTATAATATAAAGACGTTTTAGAAGGGTAATTATTAATATCTTATGAACCACACAACCGATTAATTTTTTTGATTGATTTTTTTTTTATATATTAAAGCCAAAACCACTACAAAAAGCGAACAAATGTTATTTTTTCATGAAATAACCTTTTTTGAAAAAAGATGCATGATTAATGGTAAAGAAATTTATATTATTTAGAAAGTACAAGCTATTATCTTTAATTCGATATACATATTTTATCATGATCTACTTTTGGGTTTTAAGAATTAACTGATAGTAAAAAATATAAATAAACAAAGCAAATAAACCTCTTTTATCTTCTTTGTTTTTTACCTGCGCCAAATAAAAATATCGTTGAAATCAGCGTAAAAAGTTCTATCATGCGGCACTTTTGGTTATTTTATAGCTAAACGGTCGCTACTCTAGACTTGTTCCAGAAAATTACGCAAACGAAGTTGATGTTAACGAATACCTAGTATGAAGAATTTTTGGTTTTACTACTAATATAACTAGAAACTGTAGAGTGAGCAACCTTCTGCGCAAGTAAAGGAGCCGATTGTATGTGTGGGAGCGAGAAGACTGTTTTATGAGAAAACCTTTCTATTATTGAATCATGCCCCAGTAAGAACCCTCTCTGTTAACTAATGCGTTATATACGCCTACAAAAAGTTTGTGTGAGAAATTCAAAAACTTTCCATCATTTTACATAGGGCTCCTGGAGAAATCTAACGCATAATCGTTTCACGTGTGAGCAGTTTTCTCTTTCTTTTATACGGAATTCGCTATTATATTATCCTATATATAGTGGTCTCTTTTCAATCAAATATTATTATGCGATTAATAACGTATTATATAACGCAAAGAATGGCATATGGATATCGCTAATATGCAAATGTGTTGGTTTTTATTGACAATTTTGTAAGTGTATTGGAGAATGCGTTAGGTCGTTCTTGCTGGGGCATATGTACATATATTCATAAATACAAACATATGTATGTAGCTACTCGTACGCATCAGTGATCGGACTTCTACCACATTGTGGTAGATCTGCCACTTTTTTGAGCATCTACCACACAAGGTCTGAAATCTACCACATATTCGCATTTTTGAGTAGTTTTATTTTTGCTCGACATAATTTTCTTAAGTTTAAAAGCAAAAATTGTCCAACACTAAACTTTAACAACAGGCCGAATGGGATTATAAAATAAACTGTAAAATATTCACTTTTCTCAACATTCAATTTTTCGACAGGAAACGTGGTTTTATTGTGTTAAATTGCAAAATATATGATTTATAAAAATAATTAAAAGCGAAAATGTTAAAAACGGCGATTTTTGTGAAAGTATTAGCAAATTTCAGTGCATCTAAAGTTCCTAAAGCGTTGTTTACTTTTACTTAAAAATTGTCAAAATCGGCAAATCCCAAGTAGCGGTTTCTGGAACGTGCCACATTTGTTCGCTACATCGTGATGTGATAAAAAGAAAAACTGTTCAAAATATGTTGGAAAAAAATCTTGATATGGAGGGAACTGCTTTACACGTTCAAGGAAAAAAATTGCCAAAACTCAACGCAATTTTTAGCAACTTCAATCTTGCACTTAATTATACTAAAATTATTTTTTTTTAGAGTCTAATTAAAATGTTTGCAATTTATGTGAAACCTTGCAGAATTTTTTAATTTTTGTATTTTTTTGAAATCTACCACATTTTTTTCCAGATTCTACCACACAATTTTTAAGTCCGATCACTGGTACGCATGCTCTTTGCAACATTGATGTCCATAAATACATACATACACAGTGGCGTAGCCAGGATTTGGCTTTGGGGGAAAAAATTTCCATCGATAACTTAAATTTGTGACACACAATGGCTAGAGGCGTCGCCTGAGTGCATTCTTTCATATATTTATGTATGTGCCAGTTTTACCGTTATATCGCACACCGTCTTCAAAAGAGTCACAACTCAAAATAATACGTTTGTCAGAAAATGCGAAAAAGTATTTCTTATCACATGATAATCATATGAGCAAGGGCGACTTTACCTTAGGTTTTTTTAAACAAATTATAACAAAAAATTGCTCCAGCTTTTGCTGAAAGGTAAATAAAAGCTCTGCGTACATATTTAGCGCATAATCTCAAAAATGCCAAATTTGGAGTTGTGATTCTTTTGAAGACGGTGTGCGGTATTTTTTTTATCTACCCGTTTATTCCATGGGATATTCATGCTTTATTTAAATTTAAAAAATTAAATTACTATACCGTTTTAAAAATCTGAAAATTCACTGCAGGAAATTTTTTTATTCTCTTTTTGTCTTCGCCTTCTCGTTTTTGCCTTTATAAGTTTTGAAAAAACCATTATATTACATTCCTAGGCAAGTTTTGAAAGAATATTTTCGATACTAAATTTTATTAGAACAAAATGTTGAAATCAGCTTCATATAGAAACAGTGTCATCGTTAATTAAGAAAGAGATGTTCTTAAATATCATAACTTTACGACACTCACATATTGACTAGATTTGACTATTTATTTTATTATATTTTAATTTGAATTATTTGTTTATAAGAATATAGTTTATTCCTTAACAAACACTAAATGAAAATAAGTTTAATATTTGAACAACATTAAAAAAAAAATCGACAAACTTTCGTAAAAATTTCGAACTTTCTATTTCAATTTTATCTCTTAATATTTTGCAATTTTTTAGCTCATTCAATTTTAGTCTAATAAAGTGCAAATTTAAAGTAGCTGTGACTTTTGACGATGTCGGTAATTTTCTTCCATATTATCTAAGTTTGTTCGACGATTCTTTTTAATGAAGAAAATGAGCAACGCCTTCATCAAAAAAAAAAAAATATTAAAAATCAACGATAAGTCGCAGCTATGTACTTTAAACTTGCGCTTTATTTGAATTGATGGGGCTACAAAAATGCATACTCAAAATATGTATTTATAGGAAATCTAATTAAAAAGCTTTAC
>NW_016190720.1:0-3705 GCF_001687245.7 Rhagoletis zephyria | reverse complement strand
CGCGTAGTTAGAATTTACCGATTCGGTCGCTTGCGGTGTACGTTCGTCATATGTATGAGTGTGTGTGTGTGCCTAATTTGTTTATTATTTATTATTGTGTATTTTCTATTCTTTTTTTTCGCCGCAATTGTCAGTTACTCAATGTCGAAAAAATGTAGAAATAATCAAAGTGCAAGCGAGCAAACTAAAAAAAAAAAAATCTACGAGCGGCGTGGAAACTATGCGAGAAACTGGCAAAATCGCAAAACGACAACTCACAGCTTACTACTCGTACAAATGAACACCCCTAAGCTGTTCATCGATTGTGAATACCCTTTTCTCCAGCGCCACTACACTTACCGTACGACGACGAGTACCTAGGCGGCCACAAAGCACCCACTGCCTAGCCAAACAGTCAAATAGACAGTCAATTGAGCCCACTTGACAGTAGCAATTGCGAACGCGCGCTATTCAAACGCTATGCATTCTCTGCACGCTTGCACGGAGGCAGCGCAGCAACAGTGCGCCGCTGTGTCGCCGGTAATAGTGCATCGCGAGTTTTATCAATGTGCGCGCATCAATGCCATTAATTAAAAAAAAAACAATAGAAAAAAGGCCATACACATTCGCATAATTCGGCGCAATGCTAATAGCGCACAAGTGCAATAATAACAATAACAATTTAAAATTGTGTAAAGAAAGCGAAGTGAACAACAAATTGTAGAGATAAGAAGTGTGTGCGCTTTTTTTTGTCTTCTCTTTTTCTACGAAAAAAAAAAAATTACCTTCAATTCAAGTGAAATAAGTGTAGTGAATTTGCAATGTCTAAAATGCATACCCGCACACGCGCTCCATCTTTGCCGCAACTCTGTTTGTCGCACACGCCCACCTCCTCCTCCCCTGGCACGCCCATCTATGGCAGTGTTGGCAATTTTGCCAATTTTGGCAATTCAACTTCTTCGCTGCTACATTCGCCATTCTCGGTTTCGTCGCTATCGCTATCGCCTAAATTCCCAGCGAATTATGTCAGAAGCGAAAAGGTAAGTGAAAAAACAAATTACGGGAAGAAAAACAAATTTAAAAAAAAAAAAATACAAAAATTAGACAAAGTGAATATTAACTCAAACGGTATTAAAAAATACAGAGGCAGCTGCTTACCATATAATCGAGAAATCGTTTAGGTATTTTAAATGTTTTGAAACTTAATATTTTATCCTCATTTCTCTATGAGTTGAAATCTTCTAAAGGAACTCACAGAAGGTTTAGTTACTTCCTAAAAAAAATTATCAATATTTCATTTTTGAATCTTATCGTCATTCTAATTTCTAATTCCTGCTTTTTAAGACTTTAAATTTTATTTCTCCACACTTCATCAAATTTTTCTTAAATTTTTGAAGGTCGCTAGTTAATACGTGGTCTTAGTCGAATCATTAATCAGACCTTATCTTTGGGTGGTAGCGTCCTAGTCTTTTCCGCCTGGGTACTGGGCGAGTACACTCCACTTCCACTCCACCGACCCCCTAATCCTGGGTGTTATGCGACACCGTGCCCATTGGAGGGTTTGAATTCCCTTTATTATGACCTAGACCACAGCGCCCGCATCGTCGGGTAGGTGGTCGTACGAGAAAGTTGAACAAAAACAAAGCAATTCGAAGCTGAGACCTCTCTCCCGGTCTTCTTTAAACGGCGGAATCGACTCTAAACGGCGCGCGGGGACGGCCAAGAGAGCACTTGCTGACTGTCGCATGGCCTCCAAGATTCTGGCACGCTGCGGTGGACAGAGTGTTCCGCAGTTATTTCAGCTCGGACGCTTGAGTGGCCTGAGGGATGCTAAGCGGCGGCCAGAAGGGCTGCAAGGAGGGTAGTTCTGGGGATGCGAGCGCGTCCCGCACCGAATCTGTCAAGCAGCAGAGGTCGTTGGCGGTGCGTTCGAGAATGGTGAAAGAGAGTCCATCTTCCTTATTGATCGCATCGGATTACTTCGTTGTAGAGCTTATTTGGGTTCCAGGTCACAGCGAAATCGTATGGCCGATGAGATGTTAAAACAGGAAACCGTTGAGGAGAAAGTATCCAGGAATTAGGTACTAATTAGGTTTTATTTATGGCCTCCAAAATTAATTTAAGTACTCACTCGGTTTCCGAGAAAATTGTTTGTTTATGCGTGGCTGACCCAAAACACATTTTCGCGGATATTTCGGAAACCGTGTGTGCACCGAAACTAATTTTGGTGGCCCTTAAAAACATCTAAATATTACCTAATTCCTAAATAATTTGTATCAGATTTTGGAGAAGTTGGTCAGCTAGCGTGTCAGACGTACAGATGGCGAAGGCCTTGGAATGCAAGGTGACAAAATACTTCTGGCCACGTGTGGATCGGATCCGGTCTGAGGAGCTCGTGGGAATAATCAATTACATCTCCCGCTCTTTGTGGGAGTGCTAACTGGTCATTGCGTGATAGGTAAGCATGCTTTAACGCTGAATATCATCGATAACCCTTACTGCACCAGCTGTGTGGAGTATGATGAGGTGGAAGCATCTCAAAACCTGCTGCTCTGTTGCCCACCTTCGCGAGCCTAAGGTTTAGCTTTCGGGAATGCACATCATTCGGTTGAGGAGCTTCGTTGCGAGCACGGAGCATTTCTCTTGAAAGTATACATAGGTGTCGTCATTCTCCCTTACCTTCACCGTCTCTCCCTGCCCTCCCCTCATGTTCCGAACTCCGTACGTCCTTTTCCCTTTCAACTCTTAAGGGCAGTTTAGACGTACCCAAGCGGGCCTCCATCTACGAAGACAGCTTGATAACCTAACCTAACCTACTTAATGCGATCCTTTCATGGGCTTTCTCGTAGTCGATGAGTTCCTTAGTCGAAATATTTTTGCTACCAGTAGTTTCTACATAACTATAAGACCGGCCGATATCGCCGAGTTATTAGAGATGCGTGCTTAAACTCCAAATAATTCACAATTCTGATTTGCTAAACAATAAAAAATTTTAAAAACGATGCAAGTGCAGTTAAAGAGAAACCTTTTGTGTTAGTACATACATGTATTATTGGTCATATCATTAGCACCCCAAATTTCAAAGTTTTTTGTCGAAGGTGTTGCGGTGTTCTTCCATCGAAAAATAAAGTAAATGCGACAAAAAAAAAAATCTAAAAAACCAACCGAGTAAATTACGAGGATTGCACATTTTTCCCCATTTTTTCGGTTTTTTGCAATTTATTCGAAATTTCGGTGGGGTGGATGACTCAAACGGACCTCAAATTCGGATTCATAGGGTCGAAATACATGTCGGTAGGTGGGTCTCGTTTTTTTGTGTACCACTTGAAACTTGCATAAAATTTAATGTGCAATACGACCGTTTACTCAAAAAACACTTCAGGAAAAAATTTTGAAATTTGGCTGAAATTTTTTTTATTTTTTTTTTTAGGTTTTCAACAAAGTTAACTTGCGATTAATTGGGTTTTGTTAGAGAATGATTTACATTTTAATTGAAAAATCTTAAAAATAAATAAATAAACATACACTGCCGGAACAAAGTATTGGCACAGCAAATTTTTCACAATATATGCAACCATGTTTTATTCTAATGTTTTTCCGCTAATTTAGTATAAAAGTATAGTTCATTCTACAACAAAAAACATAATTCCTAAACTTTGAGCTAAACTCGCGAAAAATCAACAAATTTTCATGAAAATTTTCAACTTTTTAATTTTTTAGAATTTT
>NW_016190719.1:0-3705 GCF_001687245.7 Rhagoletis zephyria | reverse complement strand
AAAATTACGCACAATAAATGGAAAATAAATTTGCTTCTATAAAAAATTTTATAAATCAGTATGCAGCTCATAAGAAAAGAATGCTCGTACATCTCGTCGCTACCATGTCCAACTATCGAATGTGAAAATCGGCACTTTTCAAAATTTTGATTTGCTACTNTTTTTTTATTTGTAAAGGCTCTCAAGAAAAACTAAAAATTCATATAAAATTACGCACAATAAATGGAAAATAAATTTGCTTCTATAAAAAATTTTATAAATCAGTATGCAGCTCATAAGAAAAGAATGCTCGTACATCTCGTCGCTACCATGTCCAACTATCGAATGTGAAAATCGGCACTTTTCAAAATTTTGATTTGCTACTAATAATTTTATTTCGTATAGCAGTTGTTGTTTTTGACAACTTATTTGTTGGATAATGACTGCAAATAGTTTTATTGAAAATTAGAAACGAGAAATAATACTTTCTTAAAAATATAAGTACATACATAGATTTAAAAAGCTGCTTGAATACAAAAGTCTTATGAAAATGTCACATTAAACAACTGTCTACGTCATTTTTTATAAATAAGGCCGTAAACATTTCCTTAATCGTCAATTTCCATATTCTATTTTTACTCTTTCAATTTCACTGACCAGCGCCGCAAACGATATCAAGGCTAACAACCAGAATTGAAATTTAATACGCAACTACTTACAGTACTACAAGTATACAGAGAGTAGATTTGCTACTCCCTTTTGGCAGCAGCAAGTATCTCTCGTACTCGATGAGAGAAAGTAGAGTACCTACTTTGGTGGAGTAATAGCCAAGTATTTACTCTCTCAACGCCAAGTAGTGTATGTATGCGGAAAAGGAGTAACAATGTGTTGGGAGTAGAGTACAATACAAGGAGTATTTATTGAACGAATCGCGGCAAATACACTTGCACTGGACTTTAATTCATACATAGTACATGTTTATCCGTACAAATCGCGTGCTGTGGTGTTGATGGATATTCAACATTTGAAAGCAAATTTATATGCCTGGGTGTAGCTGAGTGCGCAAAGATGCATGCCACAGTTTGTTGATATCCAGACATGGTCAGGGTTCGAATTCCACTGCAAGCAACATGCAAGTTAAATATTTTTTTTTTTTAGGTTTGATTATTCACTTCATGCATGCTTTTTCAGAACGAACGCGGTCATTTTAATATGCGCGTAATTGAATTGAATATTTACCAATATACAATACTTTTGTTGACGTTTATAGTAAGATCAATTACGTTTCTATTTGATTTTAATATTTTTTTTCCCCTCAGTGTGCTTATAGAGCTTAATTGGTCTGGTTTTCAAACACAAAACAGATTTCCGATAAACCAATTAAATTCAAGTATCTTCTTGCAAAATTTGCCTGGCACATGTCAAGCAAAAGCAGGATTGCATAAACAAAATAAGCAGCAAAAAACCTAAAGTCTAACAACAACAACAAACCAAAAAATTTCGCGGTGAAATATTTATTCCTTAATATTTATACTAACCATTTAAACAAAGCACATATAATCAAAACAAGTAGCAGTAAACACTGCATATTTATGTATGTAATTTGTATATTTATTACTCTCGCTATTGCACTACAAAAACAAGTATCAAAACTACCCAAATCTATTAGCAAATAATTGCATATTTAATTTCTGGGTTCCCATCATGTGCACCTCGAACTAATATTCATACGTTCATACATACGTGCATATCAAGGCGCATCAATTACAGGTGGTAGCGATAGAAGCTATGCTCCTTCTTATGAGCACGCTTGTGTCAAATTATCGTCTGTTTTGCTTTGTTTAGAACTATTGGTCTAGCGGCAACAACTAGACCCGAAGACCCCAAAACTCAGGACCCCATAAGTACACAAGAGCAATCATGCTGTTCAAAAGCAGCAAATGTACAAGCACTGCATTCAAACAATGAAAGCAACATTTTACTTCCCACTGCAGTTACCTCCATCGAACACCGAGGAGAACTATTTAAGCTTAGAGCTCTAATAGATCAAGGTTCACAAAGATTTTTATCTCGGCAGAAGCACAAAATCGATTAAAACTCCCAACAAAAATTTCAAACTTTGAAATTTCGGGAATGGGTGGAAGAGTAATCCAAAACTCTAATAAAATCTTCTAGCTATTTCGGACATCACCACATCACCACTGACTCAGCCAGTTGCCTACGCACTGTGCGAAGTTCGCCTTGTGAATTCTTAATGCTTTTTTCCACTATTTCATTTCGTTAAGCCATCTACAATCAAGCGCAGCTGTTTCAGTCAGTGTTGCCGCGCATAATTTTTAGTGGTAGCCAGATTCCCTTAAAAAAAGGGCTAAAAAAGAGCTAAAAAAATCGTTGTGGCTAAAAATGGTAGCTAAAATTTGTTACTTACATATACATATATAAGTATATACGTAAACATTTTCAATAAGTAATGGTTTATACAAACAATGATCTCTGAAAAAAAGCTAATATTTTATCCAACCAAAAACCTTTTTGTATAAAAGGGGAAATATACGACACCAACTTGGTGGTTCCATCAAGTGATTGTACCATCAGGCTCGAAGCACATAACTTACCAGCATGCTGATACAATATTTATTTCTTTAAAAATTAGGTTGAGAAAAGATCGAAATGATTAGAGCCGAAATTTCATAATTTTTCTAGCATTTTGTTAAGCATTGTTTTTTTTTTGTAATTCACAACTGCAATATCGTGAACGTTATCTTCCACAAACACGGCTTTGACTCATATAAGGCAAGAAATTTTCGCCAAAATACTTTTTACTTAGAAAATTGAGCTAATTTCACTACTCACGACACCAGTATGCCGGTACAATCACACCACAAGAACATACACGGTCAATCGACTTGATGGGTCGTTTAACAAATTTGGCATATTAAGGGCCGTGAACTTATCTATTTTAAACTATAGTTAAATCGTTAACAGATAAGTTAACAGCCCCACACTTTTACAGTATGTATGGATGAAAGCGTAAGGAGCATACGATACATATATGTATATATATCAGTCTTTCTTAGTTTAAAAATTCATCTCTTACATGACTGCAAAAAAAAACAAATTAAGCATATACAACGCTTTCATGCCAAGTATGAATAAATTCTAAAATGGGCTAAAAAAGGGCTAGGGGCAATTTTAAATTTATGTGGCCAAAAAAAGTATGTGGTAGCTAAATTTAGCCACCAAAGGTCTAAAACGGCAACACTAGTTTCAGTGCTATTTAATTTTGATCATGTGGTTGTTGGTTTTGTTGGTTTTTGTTAATAATTCTATTATTAGAATGTTTAACTTTTAGGTGTGCTCGTCCTTAAGTTATTTGTTTTTTGTTATTTTATGTTCTTATAACAATTACTAGCAGACCCGGCGAACTTCGTCCCGCCCAAAATTTTTATATATTTTATTGAATCTTTTTGGTCCAACATTTTCACCAACAATTCACGTTTACGATTTTCATTGGCACATTTGTCTGCTAAGATTAAGGTTTGGTGGTCATTTGCCGCTTTAAATAACCTAAGGAAAGTGTTATATCCGTTCTTGAAANTTCTATTATTAGAATGTTTAACTTTTAGGTGTGCTCGTCCTTAAGTTATTTGTTTTTTGTTATTTTATGTTCTTATAACAATTACTAGCAGACCCGGCGAACTTCGTCCCGCCCAAAATTTTTATATA
>NW_016190718.1:0-3706 GCF_001687245.7 Rhagoletis zephyria | reverse complement strand
GCCTAGTTATCACAGTGGCGACGAGTCAATATTAGAATCTTCAGCGTGCTATTAAGCAAAAATAATGGCTACCAATATAATTGGACCTGTGCCTCGATTCCATCACGAAGAAAATTCATGGAGCGTGTTTCAGCAGCAAATTTCGCAGTTTTTTATTGCGAACGCCATTAAAGAAGTGCAAGTGAAAAAAGCCATATTGCTGACGGCGCTCAGCGAAAAAGCATATGTGCTTCTACAGAATTTGGTAAGCCCAGCAGCGCTTGAACACGACACCACTACTTACGAGTTATGCATTTCTGCAATGAAAAATCATTTTAAACCGATGACGTCAGCTTTTACCGAACGCTATAAATTTTATAATGCGAGTAAAGCAACAAATGAATCTGTAAACGATTGGGCAGCGCGAGTAAGGTCATTAGCGGTCAATTGTGAGTTTGGCACAATGCTCAAAACCGCGATTCGCGACAAATTCGTTATGGGGCTGGAAAAATGTCCGGCTCGGGATAGAATATGNTTTTATAATGCGAGTAAAGCAACAAATGAATCTGTAAACGATTGGGCAGCGCGAGTAAGGTCATTAGCGGTCAATTGTGAGTTTGGCACAATGCTCGAAACCGCGATTCGCGACAAATTCGTTATGGGGCTGGAAAAATGTCCGGCTCGGGATAAAATATTTTTGGAAAATATAACGTGCAGCATGACCAAAGTAGTGGAGAAAGCAAACACGGCGGAGTACATTCGAAAGCACAACGACCTTAGTGACATCAAGCAAGAACCGCAAGAAGCTCTGCACTTTGTAAGCAACAAAAGCAAATCATCGCAGAGCAAGGCAAAACCGGGTAACAACCAACAACAGCAGCAGCATCAAAAACAGTCAAACGGAACATCAAAGCAGCAGCAACAAAAGCCATGTACGGTGTGTGGGCTTGCGGGCTTGCAGGTCACTCTAGTTATAACTGTNAGTGAGATCAATTTGTTTTCAGTGCGAAGCAAGGGTGATGGTCCCATTAAAATTAAAGTAATGGTGCATAAAGTTCCACTGTTGATGGAGCTGGACACTGGCTCAGAGTTTAGTGTAATATCATTCGATACATACATGCGATATTTTAAAAGTAAGTCACTGTCTGCGACGAATATAATTTTAAAAACCTACAATGGTGTTGCAATTAAGCCAGCTAGCATATGTGAAATGCTTGTGGAGTACCACGGTAAATCCGCGTCGGTGTCGGTAATAGTGGTTAAAAATGGGGGGCCGCCGCTTCTAGGAAGAAATTTTTGACATGCTTTCGGTATAAACCTGGCTAATTTAAATTATTCCGACTCCAGTTGTAACACAGATGCACGTAAAGTTGTAGACAAATTCCCTGCGCTATGGGACGGGAGTTTAGGTTGCTTTAAAAAAGCACAGGCAAAATTGCGATTAAAAGAAGGGGCGACTCCCAAATTTTGCAAACCACGGCCAGTGCCTCTGGCTATTCAGGAAAAAGTAGAGCGCGAAATCGAAAAATTGGTTAAGCTAAACGTGTTGGAGCCGGTAGATTTTTGCGAGTGGGCGACTCCTATCGTACCGGTCTTAAAAAAAGATGGCGGTGTTCGAATATGTGGGGATTTTAAAGTGTCAGTAAACCCCAATCTATTGGTTGACAAGCATCCGTTGCCTCGTATAGAGGATATTTTTTCTAAACTACATGGGGGGCAAGAGTTCACTAAATTGGACTTGACCATGGCTTACCAACAAATTGAGTTGGAACCCGCATCACGTAAGCTAACCACAATAGCAACAACTAGGGGCTTGTTTCAGTACACACGCCTTATCTATGGACTCTCTTCCGCGCCAGCAATTTTTCAAAAGTTAATGGAAGGTCTTTTAATGCATTTAGAGGGGGTAGTGGTTTTTCTCGATGATATTTTGATAACAGCGCCTAATAGGAAACTCCACATGGAAAGAGTAGAAAGCGTACTTAACATATTACAAAAAGCTGGGTTAAAGCTGGCAAAAGAAAAATGTAGTTTCTTTAGTAGTAGCGTGGAGTACCTAGGGCATATTATTGATAAGCATGGGCTGCATACGAATCCCAAAAAAGTGAGGGAAATTGAAAACATCGCGTACCCCAAAAATGTGAAAGAGTTGCAGGCATTCTTAGGCGTAGTAAATTTTTATAGAAGATTTTTGCACAACGTTGCCAGGATTGGTGCGCCATTATATGAATTGCTTAAAAAATATGTAGTGTTCCAGTGGTCTGACGGTTGCAGTCGCGCAGTGGATGAGCTTAAAGTTGCCTTAAAGGCTGATACGTGCTTAGCGCATTTTAACCCTACGTTTAAAACGAAATTAACCGTTGATGCTAGCCCAGTGGGTGTGGGGGCAGTGTTGTCGCAAATTTCAGACCAAGGTGAGGAGCGGCCAATAGAATTCGCTTCGCGTAAATTGTCGGATACCGAACAGCGCTATTCGCAACTGGATCGAGAAGCAGTAGCTATTCTGTACGGCGTAAAAAAGTTTCACCACTTTCTATATGGCCGCCACTTTACATTGGTAACTGACAACAAACCACTGCACCACATTTTCAACCCTAAAAGGGGTATTCCGTTAATGGCAGCGAGTAGACTTCAGCGCATAGCGCTCACGTTATCAGGTTACAGTTTCGATATAGCTCACATTAAGTCAGCCACGAACATAGCCGATTTCTTTTCAAGGTATCCTGGCAATAAAGAAGAAGCCATGGATGACAATTCAGAAGGGGTGTATTTGAATTACGTGGAAGGAGGAGGTATGCCTGTGAACCTCAAAAAAGTACAAGAAACCGTTAAAAGTGACGCACTATTGCAGAAGGTTATCGAGTACGTGAACTCAGAATGGCCTCGAAAATGCGAAGAGCCGGAATTACGTCCATATTTTGATAGGAGCTTGGAGTTGTCCATAGATAAGGAATGCTTGTTCTGGGGCTATAGACTAGTTATTGCCAAGGCCCTGCAAACAGAGGTAGTGGAGTTTTTACATGATTCCCATATGGGGATAAGCAAAATGAAGGCCATGGCGAGGGAATATTGTTGGTGGCCAGGTCAGGGCAAAGATTTGGAAGATGTCGTGAAGTCGTGCGAATCATGCTTGATGACGCGCACTAGTCCGCCAAAGCAGGAGCTCGTGACTTGGAAACGGCCGAAACAACCATGGAGCCGAATTCACGTTGACTTTTTCGGCCCTTTCATGAATAGGTGGTGTCTAGTGATAGTAGATAGTTACACAAAATGGGTCGAGTGCGTGGATATGGGGAAAAATACCACGAGTAAGGCGACTATAGATGTGTTAAAAAATATTTTTGCGCGTTTTGGGTTACCGGAAACCTTGGTTTCGGATAATGGTACCGCTTTCGTGTCCCAGGAGTTCCAACGATTTTTACAATTAAATGGTATTCAGCATTCTACCACGCCAGTTGGCCACCCTGCCACTAATGGGTTAGCGGAAAATACAGTGAAGACTTTTAAAAGCGCTTTAAAACGAGGTATGGGGCCTCCAGGGGGTCAATTTAATGATGTGCTAATCCGGTTTTTATTGGACTATCGCAATGCTGCGCACTGTAGCACAGGGGTCTCACCCGCACAACTTATGTTCAGTAGACAGTTGCGCACACGGTTGGATTTATTGAATCCAAAAATAAAAGCTGAAGAAAAAACTAAGGAGGTTATTGAGGAAAATGTAATAAAA
>NW_016190717.1:0-3706 GCF_001687245.7 Rhagoletis zephyria | reverse complement strand
AATCATTAGCGGGAGCAATGAACCAAAGTACAGCGAATAAAGACCAACTCGCGATCGATTTCTGTTAGGGATTTCAAGCAGGGATTATAATACGAAACCGCTAAAAGTTGGCATTAAAAATGTTAAAGAACAACAAAAAAGCGATTAATTGAGTGTTCGATTTCAAAATGCAAAACATGTTCATGTACATATACAGAACTTGTGTGTATGTATGTACAGTGGTGGAGAAAATAATAGAAACTTTTAATTTTGATCAGTTTTGGCTATATTTCTTTTGATAATTCGAGGTTTCGATTTTTTTTAAGGTCTAGCGCCTTTTTAACTAGCACCATATAAATCCACATTTCAAAATTTAAACAAAGGTTACAATAATTTAACAAAGTTTACCAAAATACCCCAAAATTTCAAACTTTTTATTCAGAAATTTAAGGAAAGATTTATAGCCCATCAAATTCAAATTTTCTTCCTTAAAATTTTTCTAAAATTTCTGAATAAAAGTTTGAAAATTTTGGGGGATTTTGGCAAAATTTGTTAAATTTTTATAAGTTTTGTACGATGTTTGAAATGTGGATTTATATGGTGCTTCTTATATAACGCGCTGGGCTTTTCTAAAAAAAAAATATTAAACAACGATTAACCAAAAGAAATATGTATAGCCAAAACTGGTCAAAATAGAAAATTTCTATTATTTTTGACACCACTGTATATTAGTATTATTCTCATACTGCGATTGCTGTGGTAAAGTTCTAGCTTTCCAAATTACAAAGCATTTAATATTGGAAAATAATATCGCAAATTACTTTCTGCATTTAGCTTAGTATTTCCCTGCCCACAATTCAACCAATGTCACGTTCAGAACAACGAGGCGTCTTGCCATCATCTCAATTACATTGTTGAGTGGTTAAATTAAGTGCCACCACATTGACACTCACACACTTATGTATTTAATATAATACCGGTATATGTATGTGAGATGTTTGTATAAATAAGTATAATGTAGCTTCAATTCGAACACACCTTCTTTGCGTCGGCGCAGACGATTCTCACACATATTCATTTTGAGTCTGCATTTTATAGTTTTCGAAACGTAAATGCAAAGCCGCAATTTGCTTTGACTTCGAAGCCCACATGGCATAATGACACTGAGTTCGGTCTCTAAATAAATGCATATACATTAGGATGGTCCAAAAATACAGAGGAGAATCCAATTTTTTTAATATTCTTGCTGTCACCACCAGGGCTATAGAATATATAATATATATTTTATATGGAGAAAATACAGTTTTTCACTTCAAAGCCCCGGCGGCACAGTTAAATATCAACCGATTACAAAAAAAAATTGGGTCTTCTAATTTTCGATGTTCTTCAATTCTGGGGGGTGGCTGGAAAAAGAATATTGGACCACCCTAGTATACACACACACATATGTACATGCATGCATGTATGAGTACATATTTTTTGCCATTTAAGCTTAGCTTCGTCTGCTTTCTTAAACGCAACACTCGACTTGACTTTGAACTTGGACGGCGAAAACCCAAAGAACTTAAAACACAAAAACCGACAAAAAAAGTTGGCTTTTTATAGGCATACATACATAGTTATGTGTTTTGGTAGATTGTCTAATCGATTGTAAGATGATTCGTTGCCACTGCAAGCTAACGAAGCGGAGCTTTGTTCAAATCTATCTTAATACCTTTTGTTTTCGTACATGTATGCATGCACATTAGGGTGATCCAAAATGGGTAAAGTCGGAATTTTAATGCTTTCATCCCTAGGATTGTTCTACGTCAAAAAAATGTACCCCTACTTATTTATTTTGGAATCAAAAAATATTTAGAGGTCGCTCAAAACGCTCAAAGTTTTCTATTTTTTTTATATGGGAACAAAAAAATTCGTAGAATTGGGTGGATTTCTTGAAAATCAATATTTTTGGATCGGAAAACTCTGGCTCTCTGCGGGAGACTGCCAATAATAATACGCAATTGTTTATTAAAACATTTTTTTTTATACTAACGATTTTTTATTGGTGCCCTAATTGCATTTTTTGTGGTTTTGGAGGACCTAAGAAAAAATTGTTAAATAAACAATTTGGTTTTATTGGAGGGAATCTCCTTCAGAGACGCAGAGTTTTTCGATCGAAATATATTGACTGTTAAAAATTCCGTACCATCTCTATGAAAAGTTGTTATTTTTTCATAATTGAGCGACCTCTAAACATTTTTGGATTTCAAAATAAATAAATAGGGGTACATAAATTTTTGGACCGCCCCAATGTACATATGTACTACGTAGTGTGTGTGCAGCTTTTGGTTAGCACTTACATACCTTAGCCTTATAAAATCATTGCCCAGATTTATTCCTTAGCCTTTTTCATTGACTTGGGTTAACATAAATCATAGCATTTCAAGATCGTAAATTTGACTTTATACCATATTCTCAAGGTCAATTTTATTTTGTTTATGATTTTTACGAACCGCCTTTTTATTGAAATATGAATGTGCACATGCATGTACATATGTACATATATTTGCATACATACATATGTATGTGTTATGTGTGTGTAGTTGTGCATACGTTTTAGTGATTCATCTATGGATTATTTTCACATTTATATAGACCTATCTAATTTTGATTTTCATTGTTAGTTATAAATGCATTTACATGCATACATAAGCTAAATATATATATCAATAATTACTTGCGTTTCTACGTCACACCCCCCTTCATTTTAATGGGTACATTACTTTTCTTCAAGGACCGGGCTTATATACTTGTAGCTATCGAAGAAGGTTCAGTATAATCTCATTTTAAAGAATGCGCCATTTTAAAGAAAACATGTTTAATCATAACAGAGTAAGATTGCGCACTTTCAACTGCAGAACATCCATGGATAACGCGCTTAAAATAACGCTTAAAATAGTTTTATGGGGCTAATTATATATTTTTTATCTGTTCAAAAACAATGCGGTATAGTTAGAAATCCTCTAAAACCATTTTAATCATTATTTGACATAAAAAATTTTAAGTTTAAGATTTTACGATGGTTAACAAGTCTTGTGAATCCCCTAATTATGAATTTTCACAGAGGTAACAGATAGTTGGTTGTAGTTTCAAGTGCTGTAAACATTTATTTAAGCTTTTGAAGTTTACCACATACAACAATACAACGGTATACAACAGTTTGTGAACTAACTAAATATAAAATTTCGGTCTTCATTTTATTTGTGCTGATTTCGAAAAAGTATTTGAGAATTGCGGAAAAAATTTTATTCTAAGTAAAATTTGAGGATATTTAAATAGAAACTTATTTAAAGAAAAACATCTCCCGATTACGTCTGCAAGACTCCTGCATTACTTTTTCAAAAGAGCTTTTTGTAGTTAACTACAAGGTATATATTTTATAGAAATCCCGCAAAAAAGCTGACTACAAGTGGCATATTTTTTAAACAATTGATAATTTTTTCTCCTGCTAATTATAACCAAGCTTGATATTAAAAAAAACTCTCGAATACTCCGGCATAAAATGTGGCACAGATCGCAGAGCTCTTATCTCGGTTGTTTAAGCTGCAAACCCATTGAGTTTAACGCTGAAATCCTGATTTTTTTTAGTTTAAAATATATTTGATGCACCGACCTCTATTTCAGTGAATTTTATAAGTACTGGAAACGTTAACGAAGGCAACAATAGGATTGTGGAATATAAAGG
>NW_016190716.1:0-3706 GCF_001687245.7 Rhagoletis zephyria | reverse complement strand
TGTTCGATAGTGAGTTTTAATAATAACAAATAATAAACATTAAATAAATAAAAGAAAAATAGCCAAATCTTGTTAAAATGTCAAATCCTATTTATTTTCCCGCCACCGTACATATACATACATACATACGTATGTATATTATTTTGCACTAACATTTTTCTCATTCAGTAAATTTTATTGCATACTAACTACATACTTAACGACAGAGCGTTTACATATGTATGTATGTACATATATGCAATTAAACTAAATTGAAAGAAGTTTAGCAATTTTTAAAGCAAAATTATCCAGCCATTTGTTGATATCAGTTTTAGTGTTTTCTTACGAGTATTAGCTCAATTTCAACAATGACAGTTATCCTTTAAAGAATTTCCTATCATGATTTCGAAATGTTATTTCATAAAACTAACTTATACTGCAAAGTATTTGCACAGCAAATTTTTCACAATATATGCAACAAACTCGCGAAAATTCAACAAATTTTCATCAAAATTTTCAATTTTTTAATCAGATTTTTTAGAAATTTTTTGAGTATGCAGTTTTGCAGCCCATTAAATTCTAGTAGAAAGAAATGCAAGTTTGGAGTTAGTCAAAAATCGTGTTGAAGGTGCTTTGCTTTTTTTCCATATAAAGTATTTTCGAAAAAAATTTCTGGTATGGAAGAGACTGCGTGAAATAAAATTGCCAAAAATCAATGGTAATTCCTAGCTACTTAAAACTTGCCCTTTATTATAACAAAACTAGCTATACCCTGCCACGCTTTGCTGTGGCATATTCCTGTTACATGGATGATAAATTATTAACGAAACAAAGCATACGTTTCATACGAGTTTGATTTTGTAATAAGTACTTATGTGCACACAATATTCGTCGTGTTTCCATTCTCTGCATTGGATATCTGGTTTGCCGACACGGGAACACGCAACATCTAAGAACCAATCTGCATCTCACTCTAAACCATACTTTTCCAAAGGATAACCTTGAGCAATAGTGATTGTGATTCCGAATGTCAATCGAATTCGGAACTGCAATCTTTAAAATTGAAATGGTGTATCGGTCGGAATCATGAGAATTCTTCACCTTTGAAAGACCACGTAATCTTTACTTACACTACGTTCTTCATCAATTTCTTAACTGCGAGTCGCGTACTGTTGCGTTATAATTGGAACACCTATTTTCAAATCAGTATGTGGGGTCATCCCTGGATGATCAATCGATTTCAAAAATTCCGTTGGATAATTAACTGATTCGTCTTCTTCCACAACGGTGTTTATCGACGCATATGTTATTGTNATGTTATTGTTTAAGCGACTTATGCATTTCCCGCTTAAACAAAGAACAGCCAACACACAGACCCACTTGTTTTTAAAGGCACTCGTGTTTAATTTGGTATGCATTTTTTACGCAATTCTCAAATATCTATTCGATGAACTTAGTGAAGTGATAAGTCGCTGGCATTTTCAGCTATGGTCAACGCTAACCCAGCTTAGCTATCACACGGTGCTTTGAGCATCACCCACACTCCACTCCCGGAGTAATTTTTGGCATGGTTTTAAGCTACTGCTTACAAACCACACTGGGGCTCTGCACGAATGCATCCCTGGATAAATCCCAGCTCATTTCCCAACAGCCGAAGGCAGCTAGAGCATGACTCCTCCAATGGAGTCCCACAATGAATACACGGTGAAACGGTCACATCTTGCGCTACCGCTTCATCAGCCTACCCGCATATCTCTCTCTCTCTCTCTTTCTCTCTCGCATATCAGGTATATGCCTGAATGATAGAATACAAGATTGCGCCATTCGAGCTGAGAGCAACTGGCCGTGACGTCAAAATATACCAGAATGAGAGAGCAAGACGAACTCGACAAGGAAAAGAAGAAGCATCGCACAATTGCCAAGTTTTGAATTTGAAAAAGCACCAAATTTTTATTGGTGTATTTTATGGACTTTATATGAATACATAATTTTATTGTAAGGATGCCGATTCAAATTAATAAAAATCAATGTTTATTGCACAACGGTCGATTTCTTCTGGCATGATTGAAGGTGCTGCACATATTTCGTTGTCGCTTATGATTGTCACTGTGCCAAGAATTTGTTTAAATTTTTGTAAAAATGCTTACCACACTTACGATTGCTATAAATTTTGCTTCCATTTTTTTAAGATTTTCTAATTTGATGTCTTCAAACTAAAAACAAAAGCACCAAAAACGCACCAAGCACCAAACTCAAAAATTTTTGCGTTTTGAATACTCACTAAATTTGGTGCGAAAAGCATCAAGTTGGCAACAGTGAATGTAAACAAAAGTATTTTATGACGTCAGCGATTGGGTGGATGCTGTCAAATCGACGAAGAGAGGGTTAGCGGTCCGCGAATGGCGCGACCTTTATTTTCTGGATCGTGAGGTATATGAAGTGCGTGGCTGACTTCATGTGAACCTATAAACCATACGGACTCATTGAGCTCGATACACAAACACTCGCAGAGGTAATCCCTACCTCCTCATCTACCCTAACTCGACCACAACTATAAACCTGCGCTCGAATCGTCACATACGATATCGGATTACTCGTCACGTAAAAAAAAATTTTTCAGATTATGACGTACGAGAACGTAGTCTTTGTCTCATTCAGCTTATACTGCCTGACGTATCACGCAATTTTCTTTCGTATGGTTTTCGATCGGTGAACGGATGTTACGATTTGAGTCCTGGTCTCCCGCTCTCCCTCAGCTAAACAGTTGTCACTTTGAATGCCGGATTGAATAACATTAGTGGTGTTCACCAAAGTGAGCAAGTGGCCTGGCAGTCTGGTAAAAGAGCAGACCAGCTCAAGCAACGACTGTTGTCAATACCACTCTTATTTAGTTGATAGCCATCCTTATTCTTCGCAGCAAGAATAGCTCGTTCACTGAGCCTGTAATAAATTTTCTTAATTAAGAAACATTCTTTCCATCAGTTCTCCTTTTGATGTTCCTTAGTTACAAACATTATCAGGCAATACAATTCGTCTTAATCTCTCGTTAGCTGGCAGCTTTCCGTTCCCAATGTCCAGTACTTGTCTCGAAAATCCCTTGGCTGCAGTGTATAAATGTATGTTCGTCTAGCCACAATGTTGACTATTTCAGGTAAGCATTTATCTAGTGTTAATCAAGAAATTACAGACAATGTTTGCGTAAAATCTCCTGAGAGCAATATCAATACATTCCCGAATGGTTGGACGTTTCCATGCAAATCCCGCGACAGTGGATCAAGGACCTCAAGCAATTTTTTATGTGCCATCGTGCACTGATCTCAAATAATTAGTTTAGATTTTTGTTCTACTTTTTCCATACCGGATGTTCTGGAAATATTGCAAGTAGGAGTTTCGATGATTTATATGTTCAATGGCAGCTTAAGAGCTGAATTAACAATGTTTCCACCTGGTAGCAATTACGGGCGAAGCGATAGCTAAGGTTATGTAATTGTTTGAACGAACCGTTGCCATAAATAATCAATCTTATTTGGCGCTGTAAATGCCTAAGCCATTTTGGTCGAGGTCGACAAAGAACGCCAGTCGTTTCTCTCTGTGCCAACTGACGACAATGGGAAATGCCCCGTGAAGCCAAGTCTCTCCCTCTTCCTCTGCTACCACCAGTGGATTGCGAGTTTAATACTTTCAGAACTGGAACGTCGCTTCCCATTCGAACGACGTGGCCAAGCCA
>NW_016190715.1:530-3706 GCF_001687245.7 Rhagoletis zephyria | reverse complement strand
CCATCAGTGCAAATTACAAATCCCGAAATTTGCCAAGAATCCCGGAATTTTTGGGACCTTAAAAAGGCCGGGATCCCGTGATCCCGGGATTAACATTCCTAGCGTGTATATTAGGATTTTCAGTGCGGTTAGCGAAATTTTAAATATTTACTGCAAAATGATATTTTCAACGGTTCTTAAGCAAAAATTAGTTTTTCTTAAAATTTTTTGGAAACTGGGTGTGGCCCGCCCACTTATGTCAAATATTTGTATCTCGAAAACTAATTCACCACTCTCTACCAAATTTTATATACACATTGCACCGGACCTTTTTTAAATACTGCCTTACAAATTTTTTAAATCGAACAAAAACTGCGCCCTCTAGAAGTATCCCCAACTTTGAGTTTCCAAAATTATTGTTTTTTGCTTATAAATCTTAATGCATTTAGAAAAATAAATCACACAAGAATTTAATGTTCCTCAATGGATTTCAAACAGTTTGATGTATAAATATAAAATAAATAAAAATATTTAAAGTCGATCCAAAATTTCGGGCGTGTTTCTACACCCAAACCCCCTATACATCCGCCACTGTGTAGAACTATAAAATGGTTTATTTTACGTCATTGTAACAATGGTTCCAAGCCATACATATGTAAGTAGTACTTGCTTTAACTTGGAATAACTTTATTTTCAAGACGTGACCAATAGAAAAAGTTTTCTTGCAAAATGTCGAAGAATATGCCATAAAACTGGCAATAACACTCATAAATAAAAAAAAATTTGATGTATTTCGAAAATGTCCAACATTTTCAATGTACTCTTGCTAAACTATTATTTTTAAGCTTCAATCCTTCTTTTTCTTAAGTTAAAATTTAAAAGTATATTGGCGTTGCAAAATACGTTATCCGTACATAATTGTACTTGAAATTGCTTAATTGAGTCAAAAATTGTTTAATCCGAGTAGTCATAAGAAAATTTTTTATGAATTAAGTTGAGAATCTTAGAGTGTCAGAAGATCTGCATAGAACCAGGTTTGGGTGATTTCGAATTAGTCAAATCACACATCCAAAAATCAAATTTATTTCTGAGTTGGAAGTTATATAAATTAATTACTTGCTCGACGAATCAAATCATGCAAAACTTTTATTTGTGGTTTTGGTTGTCGGACAAATAAAAATTACATTTTATTTGTGATTTTATTCGTCGAATAAATGAAAAATAAAATTATTTTTATTTGCATCTATGCGACGAATCAAATTACAAACAAATTTTATTTATTACTAGCCAAAAACCAGGTGTACTTCACTGCACCTTAAAAATATTTTTGTGCTGTTTGATACCCGTATTGTAATATTTCATTTATTTTACCAATTTAATTGAATACAATTTTTCAAACTGGTGGCAACCCTACTCAAACATATTTCCGACAGTAAACTTTCCTAACCTTCTTCAGTTTGATACCCATATCGTTATATTCAATTTATTAAAATTTTCAAATGGGTGGCAACCTTCAACCAAAATATTTTCGGCTGGAAGCCTTTTTAAACCTCTTTGTTTTGACAGCCATATTGCAATATTTACCTATCTAATCATAGATAGAAAGACAGACAAAAATTCTAAAAACTGTTGATTTGGCTTCTGCTGCTCTAATAAATACCCCCCATATTATTTTTTTTTTTGATATCTATAATGTACAGACATCGGCCTGTTACAATTTTATCATATGTATGGATTTGGTCAACGAATCAAATCACAAACAAACTTTATTTTGTATATACATACATAGTCGCCGAATCCAAACACAAATAAATTTTATTTTTTACTGACCTAATGAATGAAGTCGCCAACAAAATGTATTTCTTATTTGCTCGACGAATCAAATCACAAATAAAATTTTATTTTATTTGGTCAATGAATCAAATAGAGATTTCTAAGTTAACAGCTGATTTATTTAAAGTGCAACCGTGCATAGAGCTGATAGACTCGTACTCGTGTTACGGAAATGTTGGTGGTAGAGTTGTTTCCAAAAAAAAAAAAAATACATTAAAATCGTGTCGCCATTGAGTAACCAAACGATCGGCTGCTCATTCCACTCTGATAGTCAAGCGGCAGTTAGGGATCAAAGCCCACTGATGGTGCGTTCCAAATTTGTTAGAGAATGCCTGGCTTCAATTTCGGCCTATTCTGAATACCTCGCTCGGTTCCATACTTACGTCTACCGCTGCCAGTCTTGCCCTAAACATTTTTATGGAAATTTTTTAATCAAATCAGCGTTAGCTTTACAGTACGCTTGGGTAGTTCTTGAACTAAATGAACTAAAGAACTAGTTTATCTCAATGAACTAGTTCACTAGCTCGGTCTTTTCATTGCACCAAATTTGTCAGTACTGCTATTTCTATATTATTCTATATTTCTACTAGCAGACCCGGCGAACTTCGTCCCGCCCAAAATTTTTATATATTTTATTGAATCTTTTTGGTCCAACATTTTCACCAACAATTCACGTTTACGATTTTCATTGGCACATTTGTCTNACAGCGCACTAACCCAGCGCAACAGCGCAGTGTATTGAATTGAACACGGCGCCATCTGAGTGTCACCACAGTACCCATTGTCATACAGTGCAGTACACCATACAGTGGTGTCATGTCTATTATTTCTATAAGCGCTGAGCAACGCTTGTACCGCCAACTGAATTTAATTGCTAGGAATGTAGTAAATGCCACGATATTCTATCATTCTTGATTAAAAGCTTTAAACTTGCATTCTCAACACTCAAATGCAAAAACAAAGTAGGTGTAAATTTTCAAAGAGTTAAGGCGAATTGTGTGTGTGCCTCTTATATTGCTTGGTGTAAATGGCGCTGGCGCTTTCCATTTACTGGCGTTGGCACGGCAACTCCGGTTGTGGTGTTAACGCAATTGCGCCGCGCAGCGCAGTGTTACCCATGCCGATTCAGCACCACTTGGCAGCACGTTTTTGCAATAGTATTGCATACATATTTAAAACATTAGCCAAATCGGATCATAAATAAGATTTTTAGTAATAACTCAACTACAGCGCCAACTGTCGGATTAAATTGTGAAACTAAACCATCCAGAGACCCACTCAAATACACAATAAGTTTCGTTAAAACCCGTACAACCATTTAGGAGGAGATCACTCACAAACACCCCTACAGAAGAATAAAAAAA
>NW_016190715.1:0-289 GCF_001687245.7 Rhagoletis zephyria | reverse complement strand
AGCCCCCCTTTCCAAAAGATGCCCTCTTTCTTCATGAGTATACGATTGATTTCGTATATCTCCATACCAATTTCCAAAACTCTACCATGCACACTTTCAGAGATATGCAGTATAAAAATTCGATTTATATGGGAGGTGCCGAGCCCCCCTTTCCAAAAGATGCCCTCTTTCTTCATGAGTATACGATTGATTTCGTATATCTCCATACCAAGTTCCAGAACTCTAACATGAACACTTCCCAAATAGGCAGTATGAAAAATTCGGTTTGTATGGAAGATGCCACGCCCCC
>NW_016190714.1:0-3706 GCF_001687245.7 Rhagoletis zephyria | reverse complement strand
CTTTTTTAAAAAATCAATTAAATTTACAAAATATATACTATTTTCTTTTAAAAAAAAATAAAAACTAATCAATAAAAGAAAAGAAAAATGCAAAAATATATAAAATGAAAATAAAGCAAAAATAAATAAAAGTATTTTTAAAAAAATATTCTTTGGTTTTAAAACAATTAAATCTAAAAATTAAATTTGAAAAAAAAGTTAATAAAAACCGAAGAAAATAGTGCTTAAAATGTAAATATAACAAATATAAATATGTTACTTCTTAAAACAAAATCTTTAGTTAAGTATTAATTAGATAAATTTAAAAAAGACAAAGAAAAAATAAAGCAAAATCCTAAAAATTGAAATTAAAAAATTAAATTAAACTAAACAAACAGAAGAAATAAATAAGATATGTTTCCAAAAATTATCTGAATGAAATTAAAAAATGTTTTGCATTAATAAAATTAATTTTTTTAATTAAGAAAAATCAACTAAAAAAAGAAAAAGAATATAAAAAGAGAAAAAATAAAATCAGTTCCTAAAAACTATCTATATGTGATTGAAAAAAAATCTAAAACAGTAACATCTAAACAAGCAAAGAAAATTAAATTAGGAAAGAAAAAAATACATAAAATAAATCAAGTACCTATCTAAAAATTAAATTAAATTAAAAAATATATATTTTCCTTTTTAAAACTATAAAATCTAAAACTTAAAAACAAGTTCAATTAAAAAAGAAAAAAAAATTAACTAAATTACGAAAATTTAAAATCAGTTCCTAAAACTTAAATGAAATTTAAAAAAATATTCTCCTTTTAAAAACAATAACATCGAAAAATTAACAGAAAATTAATTTAAAGAAAAAAATATTAATGATACATAAAATACGTTTCTAACAATTAAATGGAATTAAAATATGTATATATTTTCTTTTTACACACATTCACATTTATATATAGAAGAAGAAAAAGAAAAAGAAAAATAAAAAGAAGAAGACGAAGATGAAGCTAGTTATACAAAAAAAGAATAAAAATAAGACAACACAAAGTCAAGAAAATTATTTCTCAAAAATACCAGACTCTTAAATCCACCCTTATTTTCTCCTTTAAGGCCAGTGGGCAGCTCTCAAGAAAACGGTAAAGAAAAAAATTGCCATTATTTCGTGTGTGTGTCCAGGAATTTTGACATCTGATACTTTACCAGTCTGTTGCCTCACTCTTTTCCGTTTTCACAAAAAAAATTTAGAAACCTGTAGTAGAAAGCGTAGCAAATTTCTTAATAACTGCGTACTGCCTCAAGAAAATTTCTTAGCCATTTCTTGTGCGTCATTTTATATGGAGTTTTTGATTTTCTTGAGAGGTGCATACTGGCTTGTTTAATTCTCATGTCTAAATTATTTTATGACATTCTTAAGAAGCATTATCATAGAAACGAACATTGCGAAAATTATCATATTGCAAATTTTTTTACACACTTCTGTTAAAATGCGCTGCTAAGTGTTTAGCAACTGTTGGCTAATTAAATCTAGCAAACTGCAAAATTTAGCACACAAGGCGCGCAAGCTAACTGATATTCGCCGACGATGCTGTGACAAAGTGTAAAAATTTCGCTAATAGGGTGATACAAAAACGCATGTGAAAAGGTAAAGTCGGAATTTGAATGCTCTCACCCCCGAAGATTGTTCAATAATGAAAGAATCAAAAAATATTTAGAAGTCGCACAAAGCACTCAAAGTTTTCGATTTATTTTATATGGGCAAAACAACTTTTCGTAGAAATGGTATAGAATTCTTGAGTCAATATTTTTCGATCGAAATTCCTTATTTAACCATTTTTTCATAGTAAATATATTTTATTGGTACCCCTCATTGCATTTACAGGGTTTTTTGGCGGACCTACAAAATATAGTTACTGTAAAAAAGGTTAAATAAACAAGTGGGTATTATTATTGGAAGTCTCTTGAAGAGAGCCAGAGTTTTCCGATCGAAAAATATTGATTTGATTTTCAATAAAAGTATAATTTTTTTTATATAATATATTTTTTTCTGTATAGAACAATCCTAGGGGGTGAGAACATTTAAATACAGACTTCACTTTTTTTTTTACCAACCTAATGTAGATACATATAATACGTACGATGTGTATGCCTGTATTGGCAGTTAGCTTACTAGATTTCTCTATAAAGGAAATTTGCAAACAAACGACGGGAAAATAACTTTCGAGAAAAGCTATTCAAGGCACTGTTTTTGATGGCAAATCCGTTTAAACTCGAATACGCATTCAACAGATTGCCGTAGTTAAGTAGAAGTTGTACGAAGGCTGAATGTAGTAAACATACATATTCGTTAGAAAAAGGAATATTATCACACACACGTGCACTGTAGTTTGCGCGCACACAGATTAGCGCTGCAAGTGCGCTCTCCCGCCAACTACGACCCAGCAAAAACTTTAAACTTTTTGGAAAGTATATATTTTTGTATCAATGGACTAACGCAATACAAGTCGCCTCTAGACAATTTTCGCTTATCCATTGCATGTTCTGTAATGCAATGGCAAGTAATTTTACATTTATTCGATTACCTCCAATGACATGCACATATTAAAATAGTCCAATCTGTAAACGAAAAGGTAATAGCGGCAAATCAGCTGCACTTGATAGTAGTTGGTTGAATAAGGAAAATGAATTAGCAACAAGAGTTTACGGGATGTACATAGCTCAGTGGTTAACGCTTCTGACTTTGAACATCGAATTCGCAGGTTCGATCCCTGCTGAAGTCTAGAAAAAAGAAGTCTGATGAGGAGATGTGGTGATCTCCGAAATAGTGCTATAACTTCTACCGCTTAGACTTTGTTGCTTTTTCAATTTTTCCTAATAAACAATCGTGGTACAAAGCTCAATAAAAATATTAAGAAATAAAAAATGTTAACAAGCCACAATAACATTGACAAATACGAAAAGGTAAGCGGTTACTCTCGAAAAGTGCTTCCCCAATTTGGGGTAACTGCTTAACTTTTCGTTTACAGAATGCCTTATTTTAACACGTTAATGTCATTGGAGGTGTATTGCGTTACTCTATTGATACACAAAAATAAGTGCTTCGCAAAAAATGAAAAGTTTTTGCTGGGGAGCGACAACTGCATACATATATAAATAATGAGCGATAGTTGAGGAAACTATGTATGTAGTTGTAAATTGCATGCGCGTGTAAAATTTTTCCTTATTTCATGCATTTTAAATTACATTTTTGCACGCACACACATGCGATTTCAATGTCACATACTACATGCACATGAGACTTAAGCATACCCGGCCAGCAAACACAAACGCAAATTTTGCCAAAGTGCAGTCTAGTACAATTCTCCGTACCCGGAAATGAATAAAAAACGACTACAATTTTCATTCATTTACGAATCCAAGAACGTCCACAAAACAACGGTGGTTTTTGTATTCGGAAAACGTCAAAAACGTTCGAAAAAGATGATGTTATTTGAAAGCAATAACTATATCTCATTTTTTCAAGCTCAAAATTTGAAAGCATGCATGCGTAGTCGGCAGTGGATGAGTGTGCGAAGGAGCGTTGCGTTATTTGTTAGCTTCGAGAAGATGTCGTGTTCGCATTTCGTCAGGCGCTTCCTTAAGTTTCCTTTATTTTTTATTTTTAGCATGAAAAAGTGCCTATGAAGTGCAGAAGAAAAGCGTATTGAACAAAAAATTCAATCAGCCA
>NW_016190713.1:0-3707 GCF_001687245.7 Rhagoletis zephyria | reverse complement strand
TCTGATGGTGGCTTCGATGGCTGAAAAGGGGAGTGCTGCAACTGGTTGCATGCCGAGGAATGCCTGGTCTGAGCCAACTCTGGCCAAATGGTCAGATGTCTCATTACTAGGTACTCCCAAGTGATCTGGCAAGCTCGTTATGTTTACCAAGATAATTTAGTCGAGATTTACCAGTAGCTTGCAGGTCGTGCTTTATTTAGAGTAAATCCGATGTATCAACTGTAAAGTATAAGTACGTTAGGCTGGCAGGCAATAAAGATATATCTACTCGATACACAAGTGGTAAAATCCACAATTTTAGCTTAACTCTAGGCGTTCGTTTTGAGCAGCATTTTTTAGAAAAGTATTCCCAAAACAAACGCCTTTTGATATAATATTTGGCTCAGGGCTCTCTAGCGTGTTGTCCTTCCATGTGTTTCCCTTAGACATTCATTACTATTTACATTAGCTCACTTTTTTTAAACAAATTGAAGAAGAAAAATTCTCTCAGTGAGTTTAAAATAATAGCGCTCTCATACAGTTTAGTTGCCTCTAGTGGCAATGGCAATTGAAAGCAGGTTTTATATTACATGCACTTAGTAAACACATAATTACAATTCTGCTCAATTTGTTTTATTAAACCAACTACATACATACATACATACAATTTTGTTAACCAATGCAATCATATTACAAACATTTATTTGACTAAATAATAATTGTAGTGAGTATGTAAAATGGCTTTTGGTTATTATTCATAATTTAATGTTTTAGCGTTGTGTAGACAATAAAGTTTGCAACTATTTGCATGTATGTTTATTGATTGCTGTCTGCTACTAAGTAGCACTCGTATACCATTTGTAACTAAATATTTATATAGCATCGACACTTCCGCACTTTCCTTTAATTTCATACTCTCTCCCACACTTACGCAAGCGCATGCGCCACATTCTATGCCACTGCTTAGCCTTTAGCTATGGTAAATGCATTAAAAGCAATTTGAGAAAATTGAGTGTCAATTTGGAAAGTAGTAAACTGGTTTGTTATTTTGTTAGAATTAGGCGATTTTCTAGATTATTTCTAATTTATATTTTTGTGGCAAACAATTTGGCTGATAATTTGCGAATATATATGCACAAATATGCGTACGCATAAATGCATAATATTTTAATGCAATTTCGGTAGAGCGATAATCTTTGATTATGCTGCTAAAATAATATTTATTTGAAAATAATTTATTGATTTACATATTTATGTATGTATATAGTTTTTACTATACAGAAGTTTGCTTCTTGTTCTCGATTTGTGGTGAAAGTATCAAACCCAGGAAAGTTGAAATGGCATAAAGCTAAATTAGAAATCAGTAGAAAGTTAAAATTAATTAATATTTCTTGTAATACCGCCTGTGGTGTTAAGACGATAAATTATATAAAGACTAAATATACACACTTACATAAGTAAGTTGCCGTTCGTTCAATGGCTTGGACTTATATGTATGTACACACGTTATAGCGCACTAATCTTGACGATAAAACCTCATGTCCAAACAATCAGTTGTATGGGAGATATAGTGGCCCGATCTTTATTATTTTCACTGCTAATTTTGTGCCTTACTTACAAATATCGGACCAAAAGTTAGCCCCCTTTAAATCTCCGCGCCAGATGTTATTTTGTCGACCATACTACAGCGAGTAAAGGAGCAACTACCACCTCTGCTTAAAACTCTCTATATATTTTTAGATTAGGTTGAACTACGTCTCCCCGAGTATGAGACGAGTGAAAGTAGTGTTCCTTCTAAAGCCAAGTAGGAAACACCGCGTAACGGCGTAATATTTTAGGCCTCTAAGCCTTACCTTCTATGAACTTAAATTGCAGATAGGCCAATAGATATACCTATATATATATATAATACAAGATAAACCTTAGGAAAAGGGCGCGTTCCACAACATTGAAGTTGACACCAGATTTGGCTTCAAATATTCAGCTACTCATGACTCGTTCGCTTCTATTGCGATCCATATTTTCGTTCAATCGTAGTCGTCAAACTTTTCGTAATCGAAAAAGTTATTGCTCTCTCTATTTTCCCAATGGAGTTGTATATAAGTACACGTAGGACTTTTTTTATGCGGTATATGCGTTCATCAGAAAGCCGCTTAAAAATGTACTTTACTTTCATACAAAAACAGGCAATCCGTTCCAGCATTTTCAAAAAACGTATAAATTCAGATGCTTCAGTATGGCAATATTAAGCAGGAAAAAAAACAATTTCTTTCTTCACTTCAGCACTTTTAACTCCATGTAAAGCTGAACATTAAATAAATAAATAAAATTTTATCTGCATTTTAACCAAAAACAAAAAAAAAAAATTCTACAATAAATACATGACTGATGTAAGAATACAAAGACAAATTAATTATCAGAAGCACCGTCTCTTACACACTGAAAAAAAGTAATAACAATTCTCAAAAAAGCCAAATCGCTACAGCGAAAAAATAATTTGAAAAACCGCATAAATTCAAATCAGCATAAAAAAGGCTTAAGTGCATGTATGTATGTATCTTTGTATGTTTAAATAGCTTATTTTCCAGACGACTAAAGCAGACTTTAATTAAAACAGTTCGCTTAGAAAATTATCGTTATAAAAACGCTTTTATTTAAGTTTCAAATACATAGATACTAATTTTAATTCTATTTTGTATTACAGGTATGTTCCGAATTGCTTTAGAATTCTTCAAATATTTTATTATGCTGTTAAAATCGGTAAGAAATAATAATGAGAAAAATAGTTTAAAAGTGAATAACTTTATGTACTCGCCGATATAATAACAGTTTTTGTATCAAAAGTACATTGTATTGGTTCGGTAAAAATGCCTGTAATAACTCCCCTGCCACTTAGTTTGAAAGCTTGATTTGAGAGCATTTTGATGTCATAAGAAATGACCTTTGTTGAATGCTAGTTAGTTAAGTAGTATCGATTATACTAAGTTACGTTGCCCACATTTAGATATATGTTGCATTGTGGCCGAATGAAGAGAAAACAAAAAGCTTAAAAAAGATACCTGATTTTCGTGTACCTAAGATCTTCCCAATTAAAAAAAAAAAAATATATATATATATATATTCGCTTTGGCCTTATTTCCATTATTCCCTTAAGGATAGGACAGTCGATCAGTCGAGAAAGCTCCGAAGACTCGGTCAAAATCTTTTCAGAACCATATCTGCTAATCTCTGGAGTTCATAGGGTTCTTGGTTATCTTATTTGCGATTCCTATTAGCTCTTTCTCATTTCCTTCAGTTTTCGGAAACCAGAGAGCGTATTTAGCTTACTAAGACGTTTCATCGTCAGTTTAGATGTTTCTTGATGTGGTCTGAGGTCATTTATGGCCGCTGGCTTTCAGTCAAGACCGCAGTGTTCTGATTCGCCTGATATTGACGGTCTTCTGGCATATTACACTATTATCTGAAATTATTTTCAAGTTCTTTACGAATATTAGATGTCATCGACAGCTACTTTCCACAGCAGTGGTGAGAGAGCCTTACACAGGGACGTACCGGTTTTTAGGAAATACTTATTCGAAGATTCACTTAATTCACTTTAAGCACTCGTCCGGTTAGCATTAAAAAGCTGTTTTAGTAACACTACCATGAACAGTAATTACTAGATGTCAGGAGACAGTTCTTCAAGTCTGTTCAGAAAGAGTTCGCTTAGTTATTTAGTTCTCAGTATC
>NW_016190712.1:0-3707 GCF_001687245.7 Rhagoletis zephyria | reverse complement strand
TTTATTTTATTTTATTTTATTTTATTTTATTTTATTTTGGATCGATATATTTTTTCATAACACTAACTCCTGTTAGTTCTACCTTTTCCTTCAGCCATTCTTTTTCTAAATTAAAACCATGCTCACTTAAAATTGCGCAATTCAGCATGACATGCCGCTTTACTCGTCTGTTGTCTATTCCCGTAGTAATACACCAAGTGGCACGAGCGCTTAACATCCACGCCACAATTATGGCTTCGCTCGCCAAGTGGACATGTTGTCTTACCATCACGGCATGACTTTAAATCTGCATAACCCTCCCCGCTTTACAAAGCTAGAGCTACTGCAGATTGCGTGCCGTACTTCACTTTGTAGCCAAAAGTAGCTGACGTTTCGTTGCATTTCGCGCCAACGCTTCATTTCACTTGACTTCACTGTCTTTGACTTCACTGTCGCCTAATAGAGTAAGAGGGGGGGAGTCACAATTGCTTGCATTTGCCTGCAAGTGTTGTCAGACCTGTTTTCTGACTGAGTTGTTTGATTGTTGACTTGTATGACACACTGACTGACACCATGACATACACTTTTCCCATCACTTGCTGGCTTGTGGTTGCCTAAGTAGCCACTTCTTGGGCGTACGCTTGTGCTGTCTTGTCTTGTCTTGTCTTAGTTTGGGTGAATGCCAAGACAGTATACTAACTACGACTGTTGCGATAATTCTGTGGTTGATGGCCACTGGCAGCTGGCTTCACTCTACAGTGAGCCTGCTTCCTACTCCATCAGCACAGCCTTAGTATGTTTCTTTGGGTGACTCAGCTGCCAACTAAATAAGCACTTCCTTCTTATCCTCACGTTTTCGTGGAATTGCAGTGTTGCCTGCGGACCAAACATTCTACTTTCATAAATATTTCTTCGTTTTGTTACTTTGGAGTTTTTGAATTTAACATTTTTGCAAATTACCATTTTCGCCTAATGCAACATGCCACTGAACATGTGTTTGGCTCGTAGCGTTTCTGAAATAACAACAATAACAACAGTGACAATTGCAGTTGCTGGTTAACGTAATGAAGTTTTATATGCAGTTGGCTGGCTGTCACTGTTGGGATGCTGCAGAAGAGTTTCTGTTGTTGGTAGTTGATAAAAGTTTTATGCTCCATTTTGGAGCAATTTTCATTTGCTTATAAAACTCTCGCCTCAACATAGTGGCATAACAAGCAAAGCACATACATACATACATTTTTATCACGTACACGCCACGCACTTTTACTAATTGCCAGTAAACATAAATAGAAGAACGCGTATTTAAGTGCCTGTCTCACCCAAAAACTTGTTCTACCTGTGAGCACCGGCAATGTCATGGACTTCTTGAAGCAAACAGATTGAATGAGATTATTATTTGAAGTGTATTATTACCGCATACTATGTACATTACTATGTAGCTTTTCGAGAAGGAGCATACAAGTCGGTCAATTCTGCGCTGGACTCGGTACCAAAATATCTATAATTTGTGGAAAATTTGTTGAATATTCTCTTTCACCAAAAAAACCAGGCCAATCAAGAAAGCTGTGAACAGATTTGAATAAGAGTCTAAGAAATTCACCAATCTGAGAGCAGATTGGTAAACAAAATATTACCTGGAAACTAGCGACTAACATCATGTTAGCGTCGTTTACAAACTCGTTTAATGTACGTATAGTCCAAGGACTTCTACCGTCAATCTGGGAACGACAAGGCACAGTGGAGGCTGCCATATAAAATATGCCAAAAAGTACCAATTTTATTCGGATTTTAGTGTGATTTGTTATACGTGGCATTTTTAATTAGGAATGAAGAACTCTGAAAAATCTCATAGATTGGCGAACTGCGACACTACACTTGTAATGGTAAATGTTATCCGATTTTAATGAAATTCGGTTTGTATGTTAGTTTAAACCACCAAATGGTAAACGGCCAAATGGTACTTCGACCAGTTTTAAAAAATCTTTTTATAAAACCAAATCTTATAACTACACAAAGAATTATATATCATTACAAAAGTGTTTTGAAACTGAAGAGCAGAAAATTAAAGTGAAAGAATCAGTTTACCTATTTTAGCTACCTTAAATCCCTAATTTTCAAGGGAATTTGAGGGTAGGCGTGGCACCTGCCATACGAAAGGAAATTTTCATACTGCATACCTATGGAAGTACTTATGTTTTTGTGGTAGAGGACTGGTGTGATTATAACGAGAGAGGTTCAAGAAGTTTTTAGTTTATCTAGTATGTATTTGAAGAGTGTTGCCACCTGTTTAAAAAGATAAATTCAAATTAAATTGAGGAAATAAATTAGACAAAAGAGGCTTAAGAAAGTAGTGGTTTGAAAGTGTTTTGAATAGGGTTGCCACATATTTGACAAGTGGAATTAAATTAAATTATACACAAGTTAAAGTGTCAAACCAAAGAGTGTTAAGTTAAAATATTTAGATGTTTTTAGGTACTTGAAGAGGTTTGCCGACAAATTACACAATTCAACAAAATTTTGTCGTATTTTATCTCAAAAAAACGGGGCCAACCTCATCTTAAAGATTTTTTTTATGCTTATTTGAAGTGAATTTACAAAATTTTTTTAGCACGTCCAGTTTTTGAGAAAAAAAAATGTTTAAGTGTCAAAAAATGGCAAATTTCAAAAAAAAAACAAAATTATAATATTTAATGAACATCCAATTCGTCTGATGGATTCGACTTCATGTTGATGGATTGAGTAGAAAGGGGTGAAAAATTAAAAAAAAAACTTGCCAAACAAAATACAAATAATAAAATATCAAATAAAGTTTTTTCGCCCTTCCGAAAACTACTTGTTTTCAGTGGATTCTTGTTAGTATCTATTTTGAGTAAATTAGAGTCCCTAAATTTCGAAATACTGAAGTTTCAAGCATTTCTGAAATTTACCGTTATATAAAAAGCGGGCTTAATTTTAGCCCGATTTCAATAATTTTCAGCGTTTTGCTTTTATGTGGCAAGTACAATAGTTACGCCGAGTTTAGTATAAATTGGTGGAACGNAAGCGGGCTTAATTTTAGCCCGATTTCAATAATTTTCAGCGTTTTGCTTTTATGTGGCAAGTACAATAGTTACGCCGAGTTTAGTATAAATTGGTGGAACGGTTACCGAGATACACATATGTGATCATAAGTGGGCGGTGCCACACCCATGTTCAAAGTTTTGTCATAAGCGTATTCTTTGCTAAAGAGCTATTGCAGACATCAATTTTGAATAAATTAGCTTCACTGTCTATTAATTTATCGAATATTTCGTATTTCTATAAATAACCGTTATATGGGTATGTGCGTGTTTACTGTCCGATTTAAAAATTTTTTAATCATTTGATATGTGTTACCCAGGTCAACAACTGTGTTAAGTTTGGGAGAAATTGGTGAAGCGGTTACCAAGACATGTCGATAAAAAATATAGATTGTTATATCGATAGTCCCGTGAATACCGAAAATCCCGAAATAGTTCGGATGCTGACTCTCTGTGCCTCTATCGATACCTTTTTCTTTAAAATTACCTTTATTTAAATCTTTCTTCCTCTATCTTCGTCTTTACTTGTGTCGGTATCCTCATCCTTATCTTCTTCTTATTATTTATCTTTGTTTTTACCTTTATGTTTATCATTTTCTTCATGTGTTTAAATTCACATTGTCTTCATTTTTATACCCGAGCGCACTTGTGCACAAGGGTATTATAACT
>NW_016190711.1:0-3707 GCF_001687245.7 Rhagoletis zephyria | reverse complement strand
TAAAATGCTTTTCTTGCCTTCGGTTTAAGTGCCTGTCTTTCAACGCCTTTGCTGATATTCCACTTGTACTCTTTTCGGTTCGCTTTCTTTTCAACTCAACTGCAGTGACCTCCTTTGGCGCTGTCGTGCTGCTTTAAATGGCCACGGTTACACTTCATTTCATCTTCACTTGCGTTTGTATAATTTCATTTGCACGCACATACTCCTTCATACATTTACTTATACATTCTACACTCGACAGCATTTGAATCATTCGCTCAGTTGTAAGTTTACTCATTCGTTTATTCATTGCATTGTTACTTTTTATATTTCATTGCTTTGTCCGTTTCTTTTTTGGTGGAATTAAACGGTTACGGATTTTCTGGTGACCCCTCAGGCTTTTCAGTTTGCACTTAAATTTAAGTCTGTGCACAAAACTTATTGCCTGAATATATTGGCCAATTTAATGGAAGTTGGTGCTGGACAAAAGTGCTTATTTATTTCATGAAACAGAAATATGTATTTATTTTTATTTTTATGTTTTTTAATATATTTTTTTAACGTAAATTAAACAGTTAAGTTTAAAAAAAATTGTTATCTACCTCACGTGTAGGTGTGATATTGTTCTTAGTGATTTTAAAATTCCAATATTAACATATCAATTGAAACTGAACACTGGTATTCTCACCAGCCACTTCCAATCTAGAAATTTTTTGAGACTAGTACTGTAATTTTTCCCTCGGTTAGAAAAAGGTTCTTTTGGTAAAAATTTTTGCATTATCACTTTTTGTTGGTATTTTCAATCAAATTCCTTCTAGCATCGTAAATTTGACGAATACAACTGGCATCGAGGGGTCAGTAAGAACCTCAAAATAAAACCTAATACTTTTAAAGACTTTAAGCTCAAATAATATAACATACATATATATATATATATTCATGTAAAAATGAACAGACGTACATATCGTCGTTTAAAGTACAAAACCGCGTATCGTCATTCTGCAAAACCGCGTAACTGACATTGGCTGCCAAAAATTGGATTTGCTTGCACAAGCTCTTAGCTCAATCCTTATCCATTCATCCTGAAATATACTAGCCAGAAATGCGATTGCTTTATAAAAAAGAGAACCATTTTGAAATAAAGAGTGTTTTTACGCTCTAGAAAATAATTTCTACAACTCGACATACGCGGTTTTGCATTTTTCTGATACGCGGTTTTGCATATTGTTGATACGCGGTTTTGCACTTTAAACGACGATATGTATGTATATCACCAACTAAAAAAAAAAAAATAATACTTGATATGAGATTAAATCTTAATTAGGCGCTTAAAGAAAATCACACAATTAGTCGCACGGGGTCCCGAGTCACCCCAATAAAAGTGTTGAAAAAAGAGCTTCACAAATAAAAATAAACGAATTTTTTTTTATCAAAGATATTAAAGTACTCTTTTATCGTGAACTTCAAAACACAGTAACATAATTTCGACTTCAAACTTAAAAAAAAAAAAAATAAAAATAAAAACTTACCTACCTCCGCCAAAAAGTGTTACGTTAGTTCTAGCTGTGACTAAAGGTAAAATTAGTCAAGAACGTAAACCTACCGGTACGTAAATCCGAGTCAGCTGACGCGATCTATCTTACCAGAGCGCCATAAAAATTAAAACTCAACACCGCAGAATTCTGCTGAATTTAGATTTTTCATGTCAGCTGATTTCTTCCTTATATTGATGGTGGCCACTTGGTCAGTTTTGCAGATGGTGAAAATGTTATAAGTTCCCATTCAAAATACGTTTAAAATATTTAAAATTTTCTGTTGAAAAATAAGTAGTTTATATTTAGCTAGCATCCATTATAGGACCAAAAATTGTAGTTGAAAAGCCAAGTTTAGGAAAAGGCATTGATGAGTGGCAACACTGTAGTAAGCAATACTGAGGGCTCCAGTAATCGATAAAATTCTGCGTATACAGACAGCGTTTAAGTGTAATTTCTGCGTTCTTGACTAATCTCACCTTAATAACTTTAAGAATGAAAGCATATCTTTGACTTCAAACTTAGATATAAAAAAAAAAAATATTACCTACCTCTGCAAAATATTATGTAAGTGGTCACGTGGGTTCAGGAGTTAAGAGAGTAGCGAGGGGAGTTGGGAAATTATAAAGAGCGCGAGCGCGCTCCAGGCCCTGACTCCATGTACCCAATTAAAGGTTAATAATTTATCTCCGAATATATGTATAAAAGCTATAGTGGTATGTGTTGAGGTCAGCTTGCCATTTAAGTGTTAGAAACTAATTTTTAAGGAGTTTTTATTAGTTTAAAACCATTGTTTTTTATTGTTTGACAATTTCCGCCCTTTAAGTATAGATAAGTATATCTGGTACTAGAGTTCGAAATAATTCTTTAGCGCTATAAAAGACAGACTCGATTTGACGGGAACTATTTTTTTTAGTAATTAAAAATGATTGGCAATAAGCATAACGTTGGTAATGTAATTCACTGGTTGTTTTTTGTTTATGAAATATCGTTTTGCAGAGAAACAAATTAAATGTCTAACAATTTGCGGGGAAATTACTAAGCTGCGGCTAACCCCTTTCAAGTAGATAATCGAATGCTAAATTATTGGCCGAATTCACAGTGCTTAGTTAAACTATTGTTAACTTAACCATCAACGAGAGGTTAACTATGAATTTATATTCACAATCATAGGGTTAATTATGGAACTTTATATCGACTGTAAGTATATCAAGTCTTAAAACTAATATTTTTCTATACAAATTTGAAATTAATTCCACCAGAAAATTTAATTTAAATGCCTCCCCGGGCATGCTAGTTTAAACCCTTGTTAACTGATCACTGTGGATATCAAAATTGTTAGTTAAACTCCTGTCTGTAGTTAACTACGCATTGCGTTACTCATACGCCACGAATACCCGCCTTTCATCAAAATTAATAAGACAACAATAAGAATGTATGTATGTAGATATGAATGTAACAAAAAAAATGTTTGAGTTAAAAATTGGTAAGCAACCGACAGTGACTAATGGTAAGCGTCTATTACCAACAATTCTTCCACTCGGAACTTGTTTTGTGTACAAAAATTTCCATCAAAGGAGTTAAAAGTCTACCAGACTTAAATTTTCTTTTCTTACTCTGGTACTTTGAACCATCACGAACTAAAATGGGTTAGTATGAAAGTCTGTAGGACAACGTTCTGCTACGTACTAGGGTCTGCAATACATTCCCTTTCTTTCAGACATTTCGAATATGGCCTTGGAGTAAAAGAGATCCAAAATATCTAACCAATTCCATCGACCGCTCGCTTCTTTCTTCTTACCACTTTTTGTGTAATTTTTTGTTCTTAGCATTTTCCAATGACAGAAAGTCGTTAAAAAATAATTTTTTTTTTTCGAAAAAATTTATCAGCACCAACATATTTGAATAGATAAATACGCAGCTTCATTGTGAGTGCCGTGTAGAGTACCATTGCTGTATCGCGAGTCGTGTCGAAAATTAAAAGGCTTTGGGCCGTATGAATAAAAGCAATTGCTTCGTTTTTATTTATGCCCTTCACAAATTACCTAAAATGCAGACCCGAATTTTGCATAAATTCAGAAAAATTTGTCATAGCGAAATATTTTCGCCAAACCTTCTAATTTGTTGTCATTTCGTGAAGTTTCGCTTTGTTAGTGTGTTTAGGGGGGGGGGGCATACCTAAATTAATGACACGTA
>NW_016190709.1:0-3707 GCF_001687245.7 Rhagoletis zephyria | reverse complement strand
AAAGCTGCTACTATTTGATGCTAATGTTTATTTGGTTCTTGTCGAGTTCTAACCGCTTGTGAGTGAATGTGCGCTGTTTTACGTGTTTTTTTANCTAAATAGTGAACAATCGAAAGCCTCTCAATAGTGAACAAAATTTTAAAAGCAACGGCAAGCATAAATTGACAAAAAAATACCAAATTTAACCGGAAATGAAAGCGGTTATTCCCTGAAATTTATCACTTTATGTTTATAACTAGAAAAGCTGCTACTATTTGATGCTAATGTTTATTTGGTTCTTGTCGAGTTCTAACCGCTTGTGAGTGAATGTGCGCTGTTTTACGTGTTTTTTTATATTTTTTGTGAGCTAATAAATTTAGCATTTAAATAATTTTTAAGTGTTATCATGTCTGCGAGGAAACTCCTTTCGTTGAAGCAAAAGACTGAAATTGTTGAAAAAATCGCATATTTATGGTGTAACTGCAGACATCTTCATAGAATGGTTTCACTATTGCTTCGTCCCTCACATTCATGAGTAATACATTCAAAATTCCTAACAGTTTTACCGAGTATTTTTTCGTTTTTAATTGTTATTAGGTTCAGAATTATTTGCTACAAAAGGATTTATCAACCAAAGCTATCCTATTGCTTGATAACGCCCCTAGCCATCCGCCAGAAGATGAACTTAAAACTGCTGATGGCTCAATATTCGTGGTTTATATGCCCCCAAATTTAATGCCTTTTATTCAGCCTATGGAACAAAATGTGATTCGCATAACTAAGCTGTACTACAAAAAACATCTGCTGTTATTAGCTGTATGAAAAGATGACATCACACAATTTTTAAAAACTTTAACTTTTGAAGATGCTGTATCATTTTTAATGCTTGCTTGGAATCAGCTGAAGGCAAGTGTNCATCACACAATTTTTAAAAACTTTCACTTTTGAAGATGCTGTATCATTTTTAATGCTTGCTTGGAATCAGCTGAAGGCAAGTGTAACAGCGAAATGTTGGAAGCCTTTATTAGAATGTTTCAATCCTCTGAGCTTACTTTGCCAAAAAATATTGCAGGAAAAATATAAAGAAATCGATGATATACAGGGTCTGCTGCAAGTTGTAATACCGAAGGTAATTTTATTGACCCTATTGACATTCACCTGCCCATTTCGTTTTTATGTACTTTAATTGTCTTAGGAAACCTACACTGAAAATGATATCTAAAATTGCAATACAATCGAAGACGACGAACCAATTGATTTAGAGAAAGATGCCGAGGATACTCTAGAAGCTGGTGATGATAACCAAGGCGAAGGGCAGATCGGAAATCCTATAAAAGCCACTGAAGCTATTAAAAACTGACTACGCTGGCATAATAGTATTGAGAACTCTACGTGAAAAAGCGGTCCAAAAGTAAATTTCCTCATGCATGAAGCAAACATCTATTCGCGAATTCTTTCAATAAACATTCATATGTCCATTTATATTTTCCTAAGTATACATTTATTCCGAAGATCTGTTGCACTTACATACACAAACATCAATTTTGAGCAAATAAAACAAGTTTTTGAACAAAATAAGTCAACCTTAATATAGTGAACAACGTGGATGCTGTGAACAGGCCATGCAAAAATTAGTTCACTATATCCAGACACGACTGTATCTGTTAAAGTAAAAATTTCTGATGTTCATGAAAGGTATGAAGCCTTCGGCATAGCCGAAAGAAAATATTTTTTTTTAATTTAATACCCAAAATCGATACTACTAATATAAATGTTGAATGTATGAGATGAAAAAAAATTTATTTTAATTTTTTGAATCGAAAACCCCACACCTCTAATTGTGCTTGAAAGTCGTCGCTTCTATAATCACTTCACTTTTCCTCCCAAGTCACTCCAAAACACTTCACCTTTAGTGTGTTTTCACTTCGCTCGAAAATTAGCAAACGGCAGCACTGGTCAGGTGTACGTATGCAAATGCTATGCACGTATGGGCACATATGTATGTATTTACATAGGTATGGTACATAGTATGTATGTATGTATGTATGTTTGCCTGCTACTTCATTAAGTTAATGATAGTATTCAGCACGAAATACAAGATCTCATCGGCTTACACTATAGCTACCGACGTTGACGCCTTCATCCACGGCAATAATCCGCGCTATATACATATCGTCGTTTAAAGTACAAAACCGCGTATCGTCATTCTGCAAAAACGCGTAACTGGCATTAGCTGCCGAAAATTGGATTTGCTCACACAAGCTCTTGGCTCAATCCTTATACATTCGTCCTGAAATATACTGGACAGGTATGCGATTGCTTTATAAAAACGATAACCATTTTGAAATATGAGTGTTTTTACTCTCTAGAAGATAATTTACATAATTCACATACGCGGTTTTGCATTATCTCGATACGCGGTTTTGTACTTTAAACGACGATATGTATGTACGTATATATACTTATGTATGCATACAATTTCTTTTGGTTGCAGACGTATCTACATAAGTATGTTTATGTAGAAATTTGTGTATCTATCGGCAGCTGACGGTGTTTTCTTGGTTTTGAATTACATTTTCATTCGACACGTCCTAGCCTTACAACCGCCCAACCTCTAGGCTGTCGAATATTTTGCTACATCTTGATTATCTGCTGATTGCGCTGGCTGCCAGACCTTTGCACGCCGCTTTTGCGACTTCTTGACTCCCAGCAGGGTACCAACACAGAACCAAAAACAGAAATCACACACATGCGAAGATCTCCATGTACACATTGATACGCACTTACACAACAGTCAAGGCATGACAGTCGTGTGCGGGTGCGAATCACAATTCAAATCCATTCAAGGATAAGAAGTCAATCAGCTTTAAGTGAAGGTTTTTCACTTTTCCTGAATCAATCGCCTTCTTCACTCCTTTTCATCTTGGCCAGACAAGAAACAAAACCACCCCAAGATATTCTACAAGAAACTTAAACCGTAACTCATTGAATTTGGTGATGCTATGAGTTGTTCATCTTGGTTAACACTCGCAGCACACATATGTATATGTATATACTTACCCTGCAGCAAAATTTAGAGACAGTCGGGCAAAGCGCTAGTTCCGCCCTACAAATTTAAGAACTGTCTCTGAACTACTGCAAAAGGGATGCAGAGCTGAACGGTTGAAGCTCATATGTATGTTGCTAGTTGCGCTGTCATCAATGTTACTCATCCTGGTCATGTGAAAGCTGACAAAAGATGCAAAAATATACTATACTATATTTTTTGGATTTTCGTAGACCCTAAAACTAATAAAAAACTGTTTTCGTTTATTTAATATGTAATTATCTACATAGTTTATGGGGCAACTGCTAAATTGTTTCCAAAAAAAGTCGTTATTGGTAACGTTAATGTCATTTTCATACATATATACATACGTACGTACAAAATTGAATGCAAAATATAACCATAAAATTTAGTTAAGCTACACTTAACAGCAAAAGTATGCGTACACCATTTCTTTTTTAAATATTCACAATATATTGAGAGTTAAAATTTGTTTGTTTTTATTTTATGAAGAAAATGATCATGCTTAAAACGACATCTATAAACCGTATTTTAAAACTTTATACAAAACAAAGTTTTTATTTAAATACTTTGTCCCATATTCCATAAACCATTTGAACTCAAATTCCTAACTCTAAAAACTGTCTTCAAATTTCAAATTTTGATCAGAGATTTTTTTATA
>NW_016190708.1:0-3707 GCF_001687245.7 Rhagoletis zephyria | reverse complement strand
ATGGACCTCGGATTCGGATTCAGCGACCCCAAAAACATAAAGTGCACATTGTGAGACCTTTGGGTCAGAACACAAATTTTTTTTTGTGTGGCTGTGTCATCTAAAGACATAGTTAGACTTGGCGAAAGCGAAATCTCTGAGGGAATGGTTTACATCTTGCCCTAGCAGCTAAGATTATACTTCGTGTTTTGAATGCAAAAACATTTCCAAGGTGGGATTGCATGATAAAAGTTAGTTGGAGTACTTAAGATACGTAAGGCGTCATTCATAATGAGAGAGGTTAAGCTCAGACTCAGTTTTTACACTGATGGCGTGGGCCCGAGCTCAATAATTTGTCGGAGTCGGAGCTTAAGCTAACTTTTTATGTATTAGGCCCCTTATCTTGCACCACTTCATGCATTAAAGTTAGAACTGACATCGAATGAAGAATATATAACACGAAGGTAACGCAATGGTAAACTAGAACCTCCCCTGTGTCATTGCCTATCTTTCGGAAGCCCTTTGTTCACCTTACTGAAGCAAAATAGCAGCTCAAGGAATAGACATTTCGGAAACTAAAAAGTGCCTTTTAAAGGTCTGCACTAGGAATGTTAATTCCGGAGTCCCGGGCAGGAAAAGCCCGGAATTCTTGGCTAATGAAACTAATAAAACTCCTTTTCTTGACCAGTATTGGCTATATTAATTTTTTTATTTTATTATTATTATTTTTTTTAAATGTCTAGCTCATTATAAATATAACACCTTGCGATAATTAATTTTACACACAAAAATCAATATATTCGTGAAACCAAGGGCCAATTATTGTAAAATTGCGTTTCTAGTTTTGCACCCTGACATAAGTAATTCCAAAATGATTGAAAAAATTCAGTCAAATCTGCTTAGAGAAGAGTTATGCGTATCAAGTTCAAGAGGAAATTCTGTAGAATTTAATCAGATTTAATTTGTTTGCGCATATAGACTGGTACATATTGAAAATCTTATATTAAAATTTGTTCTTTGAAATTTCGCAATATTTGTTTTTGAAAAAATTATATGTTAAAGACTTATATAAACTAGATAACATCCTCGAATTTCGTCCTTCTAACTTTATCAGCTTAAAAAATTACACACTCGTCCTTGTTACTCCAAAAAATTCTTATTTTTTTTAATTCTAAAAAAATTTCCTACCTTCTTTCCTTCCTTTTATTTGGTACCCATATTTTGATTCAACAATGCACTGAATTTTTTAAATAATTTTTTAAATTAATCATATCTTTGATATTACAAAGTTCTTTAAAATAAATCCTGACGTCAAAGAGAAAAAATATAAACGCCACTTTAAATAAAAAAGTAGGTTTCAAACCCATTTATTTATAAAGTATTTATTTTATGGTAGGAGAGCTTCTCAAACAATTTAGAAGAAATTTTTTCGATTTAAGTTGTTGAAAAGTAATGAATATCTAAATCCCGGGGCCAATCCCGGGATTCCGGGATTGTGATAACGACATCCGGAATTTCCGGGGATCGTAAAAAGCCAAAAAATTAGCATCCCTAGTCTACACTTTCTTCATAACACTGAGCGCCAACTAATGCTGTATGCGAGATCTTACGAATCAGGCAAGCTAAGCTGAACGTCTAATTTTTCTATGTTCCTGGTTAATATGGCCTATCTTCCCCCGAACCCGAATTTTGTCACCTGCACTGTGGTTAAGTATGTATGTATGTACATTAGGATGCATCACCTAAAAAAAATCGGTTTCCACCGGAGTTAAAGAACTTNAGCGCCAACTAATGCTGTATGCGAGATCTTACGAATCAGGCAAGCTAAGCGGAGTTAAAGAACTCAATCTGCGCTGAATTATCCTGAGTTTCGTCCAAAAAGAAAATCACCCGAAAATTTTCCAACCGCCTATAGTAAATACATGGAAATGAAAAGTGGAAAGTGAACCGCTTCGCGAAAAATGAAACTCATGATAAGGCAGAATACATTTTTTGAGACTTTCGCCAAAATATTTCGGAAAAATATTAAGATTTACTTGAGCAAGGACGATTTTAAAATACCGTCGAAAATTGCATTATTTTGATGCCGTTGATAAAATTATTATGCAGCCATTTTAAGCTTAAACTCTTCTATCATCTGGGGCGATTTGTTTAAAAAAATATTGTTTTTAAACGTAATTTTATACATATACAAAAAAATAGATTTTTGGAGGTATTTCTAAATAGGTCCAGCTCGCCTAAATCTTAAAATTTTACCGAAATATTTTGGCGGATGTCTTAATATATAATAATAATTATTATAATTTCGATGGAAAAACAGTACCGATTTCTCTTTTTTTGTGTGTGAAAAGTGATGCAGCCTACAAGAGAAGCGTTGTTTTTTTTTTTAAATCATTATTGAAGGTGTATTTTAATAGATCCTGATGTATCCTCCCAAAAGCGCAGTTTCGAAAAAATTGTTGGTTAGAGCCTTTGTGAATTAAGGTATCGGTATGTATGCATATATAGGGGCCCCAGATTTGTGCTATCGCATTCAAGGGAGAAATTTTTTCAATGAAATTGTGTACAAACTTTTAAGACCTTTATTGTTTTATTGACTGTTTAACGACAATCACTATTGGATTAACTAATTAATCCTGAAGAATTTTTATCTGTTCAGGACCTGGAAAATTTAAATGTCTTCGGTTTCTTATTTTCTAGATGTGACAAATAGTGTTTGCATTTTTTAATTATTTTTTTATTTTTAGATGTTTTTTATTCTTTTAAATCATCCCTGGAAAATTTCTGCCAGCAACACCAAATTATAACAAACAATATTTTTTCTTTGCACATATTTCTTTTTTGTAATTACAAATATTGATTTTGTCAAAATTTTAAGTCTAGAAAGGGGGAAGATATAAACAAAAACAAAAAGCAATAATATTAAAATTAAACTTGTGTAAATTTTTTTATTGCAGATTCGCAACGTTAACCACAAAAACATAAGTTTTCAAAAGAGGACAAAAAGTTTCATATTTTCAACCTTGGAAAGTGAAGGACAATAAATTAATGAAGCAACATGGGAAATGGCATGAATAAGGTAAATTTGAAATAATTCAGTATTCCGTGAACTTACAGGTTTTTACACGAACTTGCAGGAAGTTACTGGGAAAGTGATCCCGTACTCCAAATTTTTCTAAAATCCTGCAAATAAGAGCGATTTTTGGAGAGTTGTTTAGAGAATGAAGTTGCAACATTTTACCCGAACTTTTTCTTTTGGTAAAATCCTTAAGTGTAAAGCGATCACTGGTTGACGTTTTTACAGGAAAATGCTTTTTTTTATTCCCGATATCCCGCCTGGTACAATTAAAAAATGTAAATGCAAATTCCACTATCTTGCGGAAACTTCTTTACATTTATTGCCGCTTCCACCTTACACAGTGCCATCTGTCGGCTTAGCAGCGAGATAAATTGTTCAGTTTGTTGCAATTGCCAGCCCACAATAAAAATCTTTCTACAGTCTAAAATGGAGTGCGGATAATAAGTAAAAAGCAATTTTAAAGATTTATTTTATAAAATATTGCGAAGTTTTAGCCACTGAAAAATTAGTGATTTAATTTTTCTTCAAATGTTTAGCATTTTTTGGTTAAAAAATATTGCGGGTCGCATGCAACACTGCTTTCGGTGAGAGCGCATATTTTTCGGAGCTCTCTGCGCAGTCAAATGCAAAATGTAAACAAAACACAAAT
>NW_016190707.1:0-3707 GCF_001687245.7 Rhagoletis zephyria | reverse complement strand
TTTTCTGAGATAAAGCGTTGTTGAAAATTTTTCTGAGATAGGGCGTTTTTGAACTGGCTGTTGAGATAGGTCANGATAGGGCGTTTTTGAACTGGCTGTTGAGATAGGTCAATCTTCCACTCAGCCATCGATATACTAATCATCAACTATTGCTTGTGCAAAGTTCAACTATCTCGAAATGTGACTATTTCACAAATGAAACCGGTGCACTGAGAGAAAGAAGTTTAGAATTAAAAAAGCGTGCTAAATTAAAAAAACACGCATATGAAAGAGCGCCAACCCAACTCGTAATACATTTAAGTATACAAATTTTAGTATTTAGTATAGAAATATTCAATTCAAATACGGCCATATTAAAATGAAGCGATTTAAAATTACCGATTGCTTTTTCATAATTAAGTTAAAAAATATTTAAATTCCATACTGGTTGTAATGGGAATTGAAGCCTGACCCACTGGAAATTAGCAAATTGTGGCAAGCATCTTCCCGCACTCAGCTACAGCCAGACATGTAAATGTGCATTTAAATGTTAAGTTTGAATCAACACCACGCGTGCGTGTTATGAAAGTATTATTTTTAAATACGAACATTATTAAACGATAATCAACTAGAAAATATTCATGTTTACTAAGCGTTATTTCCCTCAGTGAATTCATAACATTTTTATGAATATTACAACGCGTTTTTTCTCTTAGTGTAGTGATTTTTGAACTTTTATTCAAATTTGTGCAATCAAATCAAAAACCGGGACACTAGAACGAAACCCGGGACATTTTAAGGTTGGACCGGGACACCGGGACATGTCTGGGAAAACCGGGACGTCTGGCAGCCCTAGTTAACATGCAAATACCATAAGATACACTTAAGATAAGATTTATATAAGCGAATCATTTCAGCATGCTACTGTGGCTGCTTTCGTCACTCGCGCGCACTGCCGTGCGCTGTGATACATAATTTAGAAAATGAATGAAAAATAGTTAATTTATTACACGTATTAAATATCGTTTATTTACATTTCTGTACACTGCATGACAGGCAAGGGTGTTTTTCCCGATTACAATCAGTTCCGATAATATGCTGTATCAGTGTTATTGAAGTAATTGGACCAAGTTTGGTGAGCATCGACAAAGTGGTTACTTAGTCATAAGTGGGTGGTGCTACGCCCATTTTCCATGGAGTAAATTGGCGTATTTAGTTATGGCAATATCGGAGTTTTCGTATTTCTGAAAGTTACCGTTATATAGGAAGTGGGCGTAATTCTTGTCCGATTTCAAAAATTTTCAATATATCCTTTTTTTTGCGCAAAGAAATTGATAAATCAGTTACAGAGATACATATGTATATATAGTTTTATAGTTCTAAGAACTGATGTTAATATAAATGTTTGCTAAGAGGTCATTTGATATATCGATATTGATTGAATTAGCTTAGTCGTTACTAATATATCGCAGTGTTCGTGTTTCTGTGAAGTACCAGCGTATAGTTAGTGCACGATTTAAAAAATTTTCAATGGTTTACTTAATGAGACCCTAAGCAATGTTCGTACCGAGTTTGATAGGGATTGGTAAAGCGGCCGGTGCCCCGCCCATTTTCCAAAAATTTCATAACTGCTTTATTTTATGCCGAAATTCTATTTTAAATTACAACTTTCAACATTCTGGATCTAGTAATTGTGGAAATATGTTAGTTTACGCATTTTTCGAAAATACCGTTGTATCGGAGGTAGGCGTGGTTATTGTCTGACCCACCACCTTTGAGATAAATCGCAATCTATTTACCAAATTTCGTTCAGATATATAATGTTTTACATGAGTTATCATGTCCATGACAGACGGATAGGCAGATATGGCTTAGTCGACTTCCCTTTTCATTCGCTTAAATTTTTTTTATGGGTTCTATACATGAAATAAGTAACACGTGTTCGAGGATTATTTTTCGTCGGAGACCTGATTTGTCAAAGTTTGCATTTTTTCGTGGATCTGACTAATAATGTACTACTTCAAATCGTTATATCTCGGATTCTGCTCATCGTAGAGACTTAAGCCCAAAATACAATAACGCAGTGGCAGTGGCAGCGGCAGTTTTTCGAAATCAGCTGTTTTTTAGAAAGTGTGGTGTCCAATGAAGCGACTCACAATACAGCAGTGGCAGCTAGCAGTACTGCTCAGTTTAGCCCAAATTCTAAATTCACTGCCACTGCCTTCATCGCAGCAAACTTCGCATGCTGAATTTGACATAAATGAAACGCAGCCAACATCTGTTGATGTCACTGAAGCCTAAAAGGCAACAACAAAAATGTAAACAAACAAAAGGGAATGTCAAAAAAAGCAGTCACTGACAACGCCGTATTGTGTTTGCTGCGGCATTGACTGCCAATATTAGCAGTAACAGCTGATTTTAAAAACTGTCACTGCCACTGCCACTGCGCTATTGTGTTTTGGCCTTTCATCTTAACGTCGGGCAGCGTCTGCCCGGCCGGCGACTGCGCGTCGTATTCGCGTATACATATATACACACTCTGATTGAAAAGGCAGCGAAAGCTTCATTCAACTGCACGACCCTGTAGTTCTGCTCGAGTTTTGTTGGTGACTGGTGCTGGTGATTCTATGCATCACCGATTGTTAGGCAATTCGCTAGCGACATGTTATGCCACGCTCGTATTGAAAATATCCCATACTAGCGATTTTATGCATTACTGGTCATTAGGCATTGCGCTACGATTAGTAATCGTCCCTTGTGCACCAGATAATCGCTAGCGAAAGGGCAAACCAAGCGCACCCTCTCGGTACGCTTCAATGACATTGCCATGTTAAATTCGTTAGGCAAAGGAATTGGTGTCGCAAATTTTGTGACTAGTACCCGTCTGGGTACCGNGCGAGAAAAACAAGCACAACAAATTTGCAGGCTAATCAGAGATTTGCCTGTGTAAACGGGGTGATTAAGAAACGATCATTGATTGAGATTTTGGGAATATTTTTTGGTTTCATACTGATATGTAAAATGTGCCCATACACATACTAGAGGTTTACGCCGACAGACTTTGGAAACGCCGGCGCTACTACCCATTAGGTAGATTCCAAAGAGCCATGAGGCTACTAATCATATCATGTCATCTCGTCAGCGTTAGGCATTCGCCTTGTCAATTCAGATTATAATTCTACTTATTTCCTTATTAAATTAGTTTTAAATTTAAATATTGTTACTTCCTACTTGAATAAAAATTTTGAGTGCCAGGCGCTGATGGATAGGCGAACCGAAGAGGGTCTAACGCAAAGAAAGTTACTTGTGCAAATTGGGGCAACAACATCTCAAGTGACAGTTAATGCATGGTCGGGCATACCACAAGTCACGCATTGTGGACCACTGTTGTTTATTCTATTTATAAACGACTTGCCTAACTATTTTAATTTTGCAAACTGCCTGATGTTTGCAGACGATGTTAAACTTTTTTCAGTTGTGCGTGATCTCTCAGATTGTAATCGTCTTTAGCTCGATCTAGATGAATTTCAGCAGTGGTGTACATTAAACTGTTTGAACCTAGATATAGGTAGATGTTGCGTAGTTACGTTCTCGAGGCAGTCTAGTAGTGATATACCTTTTGACTATAAATTAGATGGTTGCGTTATAAAGCGGAGCACTGAAATAAAAGATTTGGGCATTATTTTTGACTCCAAACTCGCGTTTACAAAACACGTTGACTATATTGT
>NW_016190706.1:0-3707 GCF_001687245.7 Rhagoletis zephyria | reverse complement strand
AAACGAACGGAGACAAAATTTATGTTAGCGTATTAATATATAGATTAACTCACTCGCTTCATATCTTACTTCCTATAAAAAATAATGAAATGCTGCAAAAGAAAATCAACCAGTGACGGCTGTTTTTGCGTCAATTGAGCGAGATGTTAACAAATCCAATATCTAAAATCCTTCGACAAACGTACAAATAATGAGAAAGTATACGACAAAAATCGCCATAGGTCGTCAAAAAATTACTGTGGATGTTAATCTCTATCTATATATATAAAAATGAATGCCATTTTTAGTTGTGACTTTATAACTCAAGAACAAGATCACCTATCCAAACCAAATTTTTAGGCTTTGTTTGGACTATTCAGTAGATGGTTTGTGTTTTGAAATTTTAAGAATCGGATACCAGGGTCTCGAGAAATAGGCCAAAACGTGGACCCGGGTAACCCTAGCATGTGTTTGTACAATATGGGTAGCAAATGGGAGCTGTTGATGATTGCTATAGTATAGAGTATTTTTAATGCCCCTCCGTAACTAGGGTCTCGAGATATAGACCAAAACGTGGACCTGGATAACCCTAGGATGTGTTTGAACCACATGAGTATCCATTGTAAGTTGTTGATAAATGCTAATGAAAAGAGGACTTTTCTTTTCGCTGGGTAACTAAGGACTCCAGATATAGACCAATTGGGAACTCGCCTTCAGGTTAAGAGATTGCATTCTTATGTACTACAACCAGTTAAAATGGTATATTCAATCACATAACAATATAATCTTTTTAGCTGAAGGCGAGTTCCCAATTACAAAATCAGAAACAGAGAATCGGCCGTTGGAATGTATCAAACAACTTTTTTATTGTACTTACCTTTCTACTTCCACTCATTTCGATGTAAGAATAAGCACAAAGTATTTTTATTTGAGAATGGCACATTTTGTTCGTGCTTACATTTTGTGTGAAGAGATATGTGCACGTAGACAAAAATATTAATCAGCATGTTAAAAACAAATCAAAACAAACACCTCATTACTTATTTCCTTCATGGTAAACGTTTCAAAAATTTCACCACACATATGTTTCATATANACTTTTTTATTGTACTTACCTTTCTACTTCCACTCATTTCGATGTAAGAATAAGCACAAAGTATTTTTATTTGAGAATGGCACATTTTGTTCGTGCTTACATTTTGTGTGAAGAGATATGTGCACGTAGACAAAAATATTAATCAGCATGTTAAAAACAAATCAAAACAAACACCTCATTACTTATTTCCTTCATGGTAAACGTTTCAAAAATTTCACCACACATATGTTACATATTTTTTTTATTTAACTCGTACCTACTTGAAAAGCTGAAAAGCGCTCAATGTATGGTGAAATTATTTTTAAAAACACACCAAAAACCCATTTGTTTGGTCAGATTCATCCCACTTAGCCAGCGGATTATACGTTTTCATATTAACATACATACATCAATAATAGTTTAATCATTTACTAAACGATTTGTTACCTACTTAGCTACGCTCTTTCGCTCTCAAAATTTATGAACTTTCGTCTTAACTAGCATACTTATTATTCCCACCTACAAACTTACTTGCATTATATTTATATCAACATGTAGGTATGTATGTAGCAGGCAGATCGACAAACAAAGTAGGCTTTGAAAAGACATCGAACTATATTACGGTGCATTTATTTTGCATAGAGAAATACATGAATATTTTGTACCACCTACAAACTTACTTGCATTATATTTATATCAACATGTAGGTATGTATGTAGCAGGCAGATAAACAAAAAAAAGTAGGCTTTGAAAAGACATCGAACTATATTACGGTGCATTTATTTTGCATAGAGAAATACATGAATATTTTGTATAAATAGGTATATAGAGCTTTGACTCTTAGCATTAAGAAAATTCAAATTAGGAGAATATATGACATTGGAGTGTAAACATCGCTGGAGCGTTTTCTTTGGCCCCATACGTTCAGTAGTGTCCGAAATTACCGCGGTGCAAAATTATTAGTTATTATAGTGTTTTTTTTTTAATAATTATTGAAGTTTGTGTGAATTTGTGAAAAGAAGAAATATAGCGCAAAGCGAATTTCCGAGCAAAAAACGGTAAGTTTTGAACTGTTGAAGTGAATTACACGAATGCATGTGTTTCCTTATTTGAAAAAACATATGGTGTACCACTATTAATGTAGGCATTTTTTTAAATTTAATTTATTCTGTTTTAATTGAAAGAAAAATGCCACGACCCACACGAGGAAATATAGGTCGGCGAACGCGTCATGCAAATGCTACGGCATTACAAAGGCGATCACAGACTCCAGATGAACGAGCACAAGCTAATGCATCGCAGCGTGAACGTAATGCACGAAATAGATCTGTTGTACCTGAAATTATGCGTGCTGCTTTTAATTACAACAGTCAGATTAATTACAGTATGTACGGATATATTGGAATAATGGACGCAATATGTCCACATTGTGATGCGGCTAAATTTCCAGGTGAAACGCCCGGCATGTGTTGTGCTAATGGCAAAGTGAGATTGCCACCATTAGAAACTCCACCCGAACCATTGTCTTCATTAATTTTTGGGACTTCTGAAAATTCGAAGCACTTTTTGAGTCATATTCAACAATACAATTCGGCATTTCAAATGACTTCTTTTGGTGCTACTAACATTATTAGAGATAATTTTATGCCGACGTTTAAGGTAAATACTTAAACAGGATTGTCCCAATCAATCTGAATCATAAAAGTATTCTATAGTTTTAAAAATTATTATGTAACATATACCTAAAATTGCATACATGTTGCAGATTCAGGGCCAAATTTATCATCAAGCTGGTTCGTTATTGCCATACCCCGACGCTGATTATCAATTTTTGCAAATTTATTTTATTTAGTAATTGCTTTGAATACAAGACGAGAAATTATTTGTGAGCTACAAAGGTTTTTCCATCAGCATAACGCATTAGTTCAATTGTTCAAAATTGCTCTCGATCGTATGCCATCTGATAATCACAAAATCGTAATAAGGGCTGATAGAACACCTTTTGGAGAGCATGAAAGGCGATTCAATGCAGCGACAATTGATGAGCTTGCAATTGTAATTCGTAGTGATCAGTTTCAATCGCGTGATATTATACTTCATCGTAGAAATGAGCAATTGCAACGTGTTTCGGAACTTCATCGTAGTTACGACGCATTATAATATTTTCAGTGTGTTGACATTTCATCATTTGTAGAAATTTCTTAAGTCATATTTTCCACTTATTTTCAGGTCTACATGTACAGAAAAAAGTTAGTGCCATGAATTTTTATTCTTATCGATTGATGGTTCGTCCACAAGAACAAAATTATATCTTGAGATGTCGTAAACTATATCAACAGTACATCGTTGATATGTACGCCAAAATAGAAACAGAACGTCTTAATTTTATTCGTTTCAACCAAGCAAAATTAAGATCTGAACAATATATTCATTTGCAAGATGCGATAGCGAATGATGCTAATATTAATGACATCGGACGTTTAACTATATTGCCATCTTCGTATATTGGTAGCCCACGGAATATGAACGAATATGCACAAGACGCAATGTGTTATGTACGAAAATACGGTCGACCGGATCTGTTCATTAAATTTACATGTAATCCGCAGTGGGATGACATCAAAAACAATTTATTTGCAGGACAGTCGACAAC
>NW_016190704.1:0-3708 GCF_001687245.7 Rhagoletis zephyria | reverse complement strand
TTTTTAAAAAAAAGTTATCAAGCTCTTAAAAAATCACCCGTTATAATACCCCTACAGAAGTAATTTTTTATTTACCCACATATTTTATAAGACGCAAAAAATGTGCTCCAAAAATGATATTTCATTATTAAAATTATCATTATAAATTTTTTATTTGGTAATTTCTTACTCCACCTCTATAACTAAAAATCAAGTCAAGAAAAAAAATTGCACAAGAAGTTAGTGTAATTTTGATGCATTTCTAGGGGTTATTGAGTCCCAAGTTTTCACGATAGTGGACTTCAATATTTGAGCATGGTTAAATTGTTGTTTTTTCCTAATATTCGGACCATCCATCCCCAGAGATTTTCTATGGGAGACACATCAGGCAAGCAAGCCAGTTGGGGAAAGTAATGTTCTGTCAATGGAGCCAAGCTTTTATTGACCTACTTATACCGACTTTAGACTTATCCAACGAGAGTATGAAGCTATTTTGCAGATAATTGCGGATTAAAGGTAGCAGATGATTTTCCCCAAGACTTTGGAATATACCCACACAAAGCTTCTAGACATCAGTTCTCTCCTAAAAATTTGACAACGAACTGGAACCAAGTGAACGCAAACACAGATAAATTAACTGAACTGTGTAATTAAATTAACAAAAAAATTGACTGCCCAAGGCCCGAATCATGGTTAAAACTCATTTGTAAAAACCCAACAACTAACTCAACCAGTTAAAGAATCTTTCTCGAATCTAGGCCAAAACCAAGCAAGCATTGATCCACCTATGCATTGTATATATAATCGTATATTAGCACGTTCATAAATCGTTGACATCTGAATAAGCGTTGAGGGCTTAGTACTTCACAGTCCAGTCAATGTCAAAGCGCTAGTGACAGACTCAAGCATGAACAACGGAAGATGCAATGGACATAATATTGCGCGCGAAAAAAGTTTTTACTTTTCATATATATACATATGTATGTAATTAGGGTGGTTTAAAAATGCACGTGAAAAACTAAAGTTCCATACCGAAAAAATATGCCCCTATTTTTTTTATTTTGAGATCAAAAAATATTTAGAGGTCGCTCAAAGCGCTCAAAGTTTTCCGTGTATTTTATATGGGGAAAGTACAACTTTTTTTTACAAATGGTAAAGAATTCTAAAAAATCTATGTTTTCCGATCGGAAAATTCTTTTTCTCTTCAGAAGATTCCCAATAATAATTACCAATTATTCATTTAACCAATTTTTCATAGTAACTATATTTTATAGGTTCGCCGAAGCCCCCAGAAAATGCAGTGGGGGGATAAATAAAAAATCTTTAGTATTAAATAATGGTTAAAAGCAATTGGTTATTATAACTGGAAGTCTCCTGAAGAAAACCAAAGTTTTTCGGTCGAAGAATATTGATTTTCAAGAATTCTATACTATTTCCACGAAAAGTTGTTTTCCCTCTACATATATAAAATACATGAAAAACTTTGAGCGCCTTGAGCGACCTCGAAATATTTTTGATTTCAAAATAAAAAAATTATGGGTATATTTTTTCGATATAGAAAATTTCCTGGGGGTGAGAACATAATAATTCCGACTTTACTTATTTTGGACCACACTTATGTGCATATATATCTTAATACATATATACAATAAACCGATGTGTAACTAAGTATATATATATATATATATATATATATACCTCCATATAAATGTGTGCTAATGCATGCATGCAGTGTTTGCTCTTTAACACTTATACATTTGCATAGTCATTCCTCTTCTTCGTTGCGTTGCAAATGCTACATGAATTTCAAACATAACTTTTTCTCACATTTTCCATTGCATAAGCGACTATACAGAGTGTTATCGTATCTTCCCAGTCGGAAAAGTAGTAATGCATTACATGCGTGATAAATAATAAAATGTATTTATTATGCGTTCTCGATCATGTTACTGCTAACTATGTAATCAGTATTATATGTATGTATTTAAAATGTTCCAAAAATTTCATATTAAAACACATTCATTTCTCGATAATAGGTAACGCAAAATTGAATGCCCCACTTTTCTTAGGACATCGCCCTGGGAAAAAATTGCATTTTCGAATGTGAAATGGGTTGTTTTACTGATTATTTTTTCGATTACTATACATGACATTTTCGCACTGGGTTGCAATAATACACCTACCTACTAGGTACTTACAAAGATATGTCCGTATGTATGTATGTAAATACGCACTCAGGCATGTCACATTTGACTTTGTGAATATCCATCCACTCGCATTTTCAATTACCAACTACCAAGTAGTATTACACTACATTCGTAATTCTTGGGGTTTCCTTGGCTGCTGCTGATGCTGCTCCGTGTGCCAACCAACCAACCAGCCAACCATTGTCAATGTCGACTTGCTTGCTGCAAATTCATCAGCAAGCAAGCTGCCTCTTCAAACCGTGGCATGCATTGCCAGAGTAAATTATCTGCATATGTCAAAAGCAAAAGTAGAAATAGAAGTGTGAGTGGAAGCAACAGAGGCATGTAGCAGCAATGAGAAGTATGTTGCCTTTATTGCAAAAGAGAATAAGTAAAATGTGTTGCAACTGCAGCTTATGCAAAAAAAAANCACAATAACGCGGCGCTAACGCCGAGCAAATGGAATTTTCATTTTTGACAGGGCGTTACGTGTTGAAGTTGGATGCGGAAGACGGAAAGAAAGAGAAAGGACAAAAAAGTGAAAGAGGAAACGAGAATAAAAACGAGAGGATCTGAGAAAACGTCAAAAATTACGACGCGTTGATTTGGGGATAGCGCGCGCTGACACTCGTCGACAATGGATAACGCAACGCTTAGCGCTCCAATTTAGGGACGGCAGTAAGTATGAAAATGAATGATGACATGAATTGGAGCTGCGGCGAACGTTTGTAGCTTATGTACAGTAGCGCTCACCTAAATAGTACACTTGTATTTTTTACAATATTCACAATTAGGGGATCCATCCATAAGATGTTAACCGTCGTAGAATCTTAAGCTTAACATTTTTTTTTTGTCAAATAACAGTTGAAATATGTTAATATTATAATAATTATTAATTTCTTATCAGTTTAAAAACATTTCGGTGTCTTTTAAAACCGTTTTAATCATTATTTTACATAAAAAATGGTAAGCTTAAGATTATACGACGGTTAATACGTCTTGTGAATCCCCTAATACTTTTACGTGATAAATTTGTTCCGTTAATTTTTTATAAAAATATATTAGATAAAAATATATTATAAACTATTTAAGTCAAAATCTAAAACGTTGTGTACAGTTCAGGAAAATTTAACAACTTTCAAAAAAATATCATCAAAGTTTTCCACTTTTTTTAGAAACTTATTGGCTATGCAGCTTTGTAGCTTATTGAAATTTGGAAAAATCCCGTTGATTTTTGAGAATTGTTTTTTGTCGAGGGTGTTGCGTATTTTCTTCCATATTTCCATATAAAAATCGACAAATAAAATTCTCAAAAATCAACGGGATTTTTTAAAATTTTCAAACCTGCATATTATTATACTAAAATTAAATGGGCTACAAAACTGCATACCCAAATAGTTTAAAAACTCGGAAAAAAATGTTGATGAATTTTTTTTGAAATTTGTTAAGTTTTCCTGAACTGTACACAAAGTTTTAAACTTTGAATTATATGGTTTATGTCATAAAATCTACTATATTTTTATAAAAAATTAACGAAAAAAAT
>NW_016190703.1:0-3708 GCF_001687245.7 Rhagoletis zephyria | reverse complement strand
GCAGACATTAAGGTATTCTTTCTTTTATATTCTTTTTTTAAATACCTGTTTGGTCGTGAGCACCTTTGTTATTTACCTAAGTAAAGGTCGCTTTTTAATTAATCAACAAGTGAACTTTGGTAAATTGGTGACTTGCATCAGAAAAGAAATGGTGTTGCTTAATTTAAATTTATTTTTTAAAATAAAAATTGGATTTTGCAATAAAAAATCAGGCGACGACAAACTTTAGCATTTTAACTAGTAAATTAAAATTTTAAATTAATTAATTTTTAATTAAAAATTACGCAAAATTAAATTGAATTTTTGAAAAATCAATAAAAAATAATGGCATCAGTCATCAATTTTTAAAATTACGTCTATTTACATGATGAAATAATTAATGAAAACTCAAAAATACTTCAACACATATGTCAGAAGTAAATTAAAAAAATCCTAATTAATTTTTAATTTGCGCAAAAGAAGTGACATTTAAGTGTTACTTGTTGTAATTACAAATTCAAATTCAAAAATTTCCTATTTAAACACGCTGCATTTCTTGAGAAAATCAACATTCAACTTTCAGTTTTCCAAAAGGTAAACTAACAAACAACTATAAAAAATAAAACTTTTTATTAATTACAACCATTTTTTAGATCAACCATTCAAAAACAATGGCACACTCTCTTCGATTTACTTTTGCTGCAGCCCTGGTCCTTTATTTGGGGATGTTGCTGACTTTTTCTGAGGGCAGCCATCGCCAAGATCTAAATAAAGCTGGGCAGGAAGTGAACGTTTTAAACGGCACTGACTATTTCAAGATTATTCTAAAAAGAAACAATCCGAACATCAATGAGACAGACATCAGCGCTTACTGTAACGTAGCAGACACTCTTGACAGCCCGGAAAGTTACGATAATAACCTGTTGTTCAGTGTGCAAGAAAAAATTTACGATGAATACTCTGAAGACGTGAATGAGAAAAATAAGTTTGTTTATGTTGAAGTGAGTAAATTGTCTCGCAATGTCAACAAGAAAGATGACGTTGCTCATCGTCAATAAGAAAAATGAAGTTTCTTTTTGATGTTTATACTTTATTGTTAACTTTATTTTAGTATATTTTTACCACCAATGTTAATAAACCACAAAATCAGGACAAAATTACAAGAGTAATGATTTTAGTAAAAAATTAAATGTTGTGAGGGGTAGCTCGCAATTCGCCGCGGACAAAAAGACCCCTGGCGCCCTTTGTGAAACTAAAAAACTTCTACAGGCTGGTAGATCACGTGCTGGGAAGCTTTTTGATTACATTATGCGTCTCTGCTTGTTTTCGAAAGATATCTTGAAAAAATATGAACAGAAATATTCTCATTCACGAGCCAAAGAGCTTCGTAGCACGTGATCTACCAGCATGTAGAAGTTTTTTATTTTCACAGAGGGCGCCAGGGGTCTTTTTGTCCGCGGCGGATTGACTGCAGTGTTTTCTCTAGTCATATTCATCAGGAAAATCTGTACTATTCATTTCTCGAACCACTGGGAAAACAATTTGACTGTTATATCCTACTAATCCACAGTTTCTTAGATAATCTTTATGCAAATATAGATATCCCTGAATTTGTTAGTAAAAAATTATTTTTAAACTTTAGTAAAAATTTTAAAAATTTAGCAGTTTTTTAAATTACCTCAATTCCCCAGTCAATACCCCAACTATTTTTAAAAATAAAGTATTTAGGCGTCCAACCAACAAACAACAAAGCGTGGTTTTGTCCCCCTGGTTCATCATTGTTTTCATCACATTTAAAATTTTGCTCACCAAAAAGGTAGTCTGTCTTTTCATTTTTATGTGCATAACCAACTGTTAAAGGGCCATACTTGTAAAGAGCTTTTTTTAAATACAAATCATCATCAACTGAAGCAACGATACAATTGATTACATTAACCACTTCTTGAGATTTGTTGCTATGATCACAAAGTGAACTGTCTACCTGCAACAAGAACATTTTTGTAAAAATAAGTACAAAAAACAAATTAAAAACAATATTATTTACGCTAGTAACACATTTGCAACTCATTTATAATTACCTTTGTTCTATCTTTTGTAAAAGGAGGTGCGTTTTTTTCTAGTTTCACTCCACCAATTGCTCGATAATCGTCTTTTTTGTACAATTTATCAAAAACTAATTTTTCATCATGACCTTCTTCAAAAGCTGTATTAGAGTGTATGTGGCCTTTTTTGACAAGACAATTAACAGTGTCCATCTCGCTGAAATACACCAACTCGCCGGGTTTTAATCTCCCGGTTCCACGAAGCAACAACATATAGCTAGCTTCCATAGCGGCAATTGCTGCAAAAACGTAACAAATCTTAGTATCTAGTTGGTTTTTTATATTGGTGATCACACTTTGATTGCGGTAATCAAAAGAAGTTGGAAGATCATTATCGTTTATTTCATCAACATAAAACGTAGGATTTTTTCGATGGCTTTTATAAATGTTCCCAGTGCCATTTTCTATTTTAGACGATTGAGCGAACTTTTTATATTGTTTATTTTTATAATTTTGATTTTTTAATTTATTTAAATTTGTGACTGAAAATCTAAAAGATGAATTTCGAAATTTCTTAAGCTCTTCTGTAGACTGAAATTTTTTTAAATGTTATATAATTGCAAGACCTTGTTTAAAGTACCTTTAAAGAGAAGTGATTAAAAGTAAGTTTTGAAGGTTCAAAATTAGGATCATCAAGGCTAATCAGACACTGGATCACGTGTCGGCTTACACTTTTGATGCTGTTGACTAAATTATGAACTATTTTTTCTAACAACTCAGATGGATTTTTTGAGTTTAAAGCATTTTCAAGCAACGGATAAAAAGCTTGTAGATACTTATGTACAAGTACAGAAAGCGGATCTTCAAAAAGTTTCATTTCAATGCCGTTTTTTACATTGGAGCGATAGCAGCGATCAACACGCTTTAGTCGAGTTTGAACTGTTTCTGCTTCAGTTTTAAAAAAAGTATCAAGCACTGTGGAATTGTGGTCATGGTTGAGTTGATCAAAAGCACTAACAACCACCCTTTGAAGCAAAGGCGCAGCTTTCAAATAATTATTTGTTGAGTAATTGTGAGGTTTATCGAAGGTACATTCAATAATTTTGAACAAACAGAAAATGATAAAACATTCAAGTTTCATTGTAATAAAGCAATTTCTTTTTTAAAACTTTTTGTCGCAAAATTTAAAATTGAATTAATACAAGTATAGTTTAGCATTTTGCAAAAAATGTTTTACAATAAAAAATATTACATGAGTTACATTCAAGTTTACCGGTGCATGAAAAGTGTAATCTGTATAAACAACGCATGTAGTGGCTCAGGTGCCAGGCTGGTGCTGTTACAAGAAAAATTGTTATTTTCAAGAAACACTTACGATGACCCGTGACATAAAATAAAAATAACTGCTTTTTTACACCACATATAAAAAGTGTTAACACAAAACTACTTTTGATTTTTTTGCAAAGTGAATGTAGTGGCAGGAAAAAATAATAGATCAAACAATCAAGATTTTTATTTGCTAAACAATTAATTTTAAAATAAAGAAAAATCAGTATAACTGCTGCTGCTGATGCTGCCATTGCTTAATTACTTCTTTTGGCGCCTTGAAACTTATTGTCGGGAATACCTGGGAAATAAGGGATTGGCTTGTTAGGCTTCTCCAGGCGCTTCAGCTCTACATTGAGAC